>NW_021320148.1:72091-174024 GCF_001605985.2 Dendrobium catenatum
ATAAGCGACATTATCGTCCAGGACGATAGGCATATCGTCATGGCCGATTAGTTCAAATATGAGGAAAATCATCCTGAATATCGCCCTGAAATGAAGCTGGACGATGTATAATCGTCCCGGACGATCTTGCGATCGGCCTGGACAAAATCACCATTAATTGCTTTCCAAAATTGCCAGGGAAATTTTGGAAAAATTGTCCTGGATGAATTGAGCCTATCGTCCTGGTTGATACAAAATCATCCAAGACGATGTGTTTTGCATAAAGATGACTGCTTTAATGAGGATGCCCTAATCAGGATTTTTGCTTTTGGACAGATCATCCAGGACGATATAAATATCATCCCGGATGATGTTACCAAAAACAGAAATCTTTAGGGAGCAACATAAAATCTTCCAAGTTACAAAACATCAGGACCCACACCAAATACAATAGACTCAAGAAAGGAAAAAATATACAAACTAACTCATACCTAGTCTACTAAATCTTGACCTCATTCCAAATTGCAGTCTGATCGTGTGAACCTGAAATGTCAGTACATAAGGCAGTTGTAGAGAAAAAAGAATGTTTGCTATCATCAAAATCATAAGCCATAGATCCACAACAGCTGGAAGCCAGGAATGGAGGCAAGAATACATTGGGAGATAACACCTCTAAGAATGTGGTTGGCACATGTATGATCAGAAACTTGCAAAATTTTTTCATGGAGAATGTATCGCTTGTAGAAGGCTTAATGCATAATTTGTTAAGTGTAAGCCAGCTTTGTGATAAAGAGTATAGTATAAATTTTTTTTCCACTAGCTACATATTAAGCATAAACTGAAATGATATTTTATATGGAATTAGGATAAATAATATTTATATGCTAGATTTGAATTGTATTAAAACTCATACTACTTTTTATTTAAAAACAAATTTTGATGAATCTTGATTATGGCATAGGAGACTTTATCACGCTAGAATGAAAAACCTTAAGAAAATTATCCAAAAGGATTTGGTTTGAGGTATACCAAAGCTAGACTTTACTAAGGATCACCTTTACTATGTATGTTAATTAGGAAAATAGGTGAAGTCCTCATTTAATTCCAATAAGGATCTTAAAACTAATAAACCATTGGATATTATTCATATAAATCTTTTTGGACCGGTTAGCACTATTAGTCTATGAGGGAAGATATACAGATCTGTGATAGTTGATGATTTCTCAAGATTCACGTGGGTTAAATTTTTATTTTATAAGAATGAATCTTTTGAGAAATTCAGAGACTTTTCAACTTGGATTCAGAGGAAATTAGGGTGTTAGATTTTAACAATTCAAAGTGATCATGGAGGTGAATTTGAAAATGAAAGATTTGAGAATTTTTGTAAATAAAAAAGAATTGATCACAATTTTTCTGCACCTAGAACCCCTCAACAAAATGAGATAGTCTAAAGAAAGAACAGAATATTAATTGAAGCCGCTAGAGCCATGTTGATTAAATATTCACTTCATAAATATTTTTGGGCTTAAGAGGTTAGTACTGCATGTTATGTTATGAATAGGGTGAACATTAGGTCAAAATTGAACAAAACACCCTAAGAGCTTCTTGAGGGGAGAACACCTAATTTTTCACATTTGTATATTTTTGGATATAAGATATTCATACATAATAATGAAAAATCTTCTTTAGGAAAATTTAATCCAAAATTAGATGAAGGAATTTTTCTTGGATACTCTAATGTTGAAAAATCTTATAGTTTATTTAATAAAAGAACTTTAGTAGTTGAGGAGACCATACATATTATATGTGATGAATCTAGAATTTTAGGAGAGCTAATTTTAGTAGAAGATGATTTAGAAAATAAATCCCAAAGGAATGAGAAGATTAACTTGCAAGAAAATTTAGAGATAGAAAACCTGTTCGAATCCTTGATCCCTAGTTTAAGCTTTTATTGTTGACAAATAATACCATCTAAATATCTATTAATTGAAGATCATTTGATTTCTATTATTGCTTGAGAGTACTAACATTTTAGGAAGATCACAAATTACTCAGGAGAATAGGAAGACTTAAGACTGGTTAGATTAGGATTGCGAGTCTGAAATAATGTAATTTTCTATTTATTTTATTTTTTTCTTTTCTTGAGTCTGGCCACAAACTACATGTAAAAATTGAGCAACCATGCATACACACAGCGGGAGAGGGTTTTAAAAAAAAATATTGATTTTTTCTCTGTTGATCGTACTGTCCAATTTTATTTTGTATTGTACGATCTGATCTGGTAAAATGATTTTCTGTGAACAAATCGTACCGTACAAACAATATCGTACTGCACGATGTGTTACAAATCCAAAACCCTAGCCACCAAATTAGTTTAAGTAAGTTTTATTAGCTATTCATACACCACGAACATGTTCGTACTATACAATTTTATTTGAATACTTACTTAAATTAACCCGTAATTAGTGGATGAAATCAAGGACTAATCTCTGATTAGTCATCGTACTATACAAACCTGTTCGTACCATACGATGAACAGAGGCTAATTTTAATCGTCCAAGAGATCATCCTAGAAAATCCTTTGATTTGGCCTCATCGTACGATACGACATTGATCGTACCATACGATGAACAGAGATGTGTTTTAATCATCCCGTCTATCGTCCTGTACGAACATATGAGTGGAGGTTCATATGGTATGATGTTATATCCACTATATGATTTATTTTGAACTGTTTGTAAATCTTCTTCTAGGATGAAGAATGTTATACATATCGTACTATACGATATCATATCGTACTGTACAATAGTAACATCTACTTTGAATATTTTAGGGACTTTGGAGCCTATTTTTTATGTATAAAAGTAGTAATCTTTTTGAGAGAGACATAGTGAGGGGAATGTGATTAGAGAGGGAATCCTTGGGAGAGAGCTCTTGAGAAGTTTTAATGGTTTGAGAGAGGAAGGAGAAGGTGAGCATGGTGAGGGAGAAGAAGTGTGAGGGAGATCACATGGTTGCTCCATTCTTATTGCATCTTGCTCCTTCTGTGGCCCGAGAAGAACTTGTGGGAGGCTCTCTAAGGGGGAGACTCTTCTACATCCACGACCTCGAATGTACTCAGCCTTCTCCAGGAGAGAGAAAAATGAGAAGGTACTTTGTCGTCTCCTAGATGGTGAAAACAGCGCTTGGCACTCCGCCACATCGGGTTGGTGAAAGTGAGTCTTATAAGGGCTTCTCCACCTTGCCGAGGGGGGCATAAGGATAGCTATAGTTTGTAGTGAAATTCCCTGAGTGGATGACTCTGGGGAGTGGACGTAGGTCATGGTTTGACTGAACCACTATAAAATTCCTGTGTGCTTTTTCCTTATTGTTATTTATTTTTTGCTTGCACTTTATTTTCATAATATTTTCTTGGTGAAAAATTGTGAAAGAAAAATGTTTTCAGTTTTGCATGTTGAGTTCAATCAATTGCTTTCGTATTAGTTAAAGTTTTCTTATTAAAGATTTTAAAACATAAAAATATTAGAACTCTTGCTTAAGATTTAAAATTATTGCAACAAATTTTCACAATTCACCCCCCTCTTTCCAATCTAGTAATTTCAAAACCCGTTGCCTAGAGATTTAAAATTTTCTAAAAACCACATTAAGGAATTGATTTTAGGTGAACCTAGTGAGGGTGTTAGGACTAGGCATGAACTAACCAAATAAGTTAATCATTCTACCTTTATTTTGATGATAGAACCCATAAATATAAATCAAGCACTTTCGAATGAATTTTTGATTTTGGCAATACAAGAAGAATTAAATCAATTTGTAATGAATAATATTTGGGAATTAATTGTAAGGTCAAAGGATCAAAGTGTAGTTTGAACTAAGTAGGTATTTAAAAATAAAATGGATGACTTAGGAGTTATTGTTAAAAATAAGGCTAGATTAGTAGCTAAATGATATAATCAAATTGAAGTGATTTATTTTGAGGAGACTTTTGCCCCTGTAACAAGAGTTAACTTAATTAGGGTTTTATTAACCTTTGCCTATTTTAGAGGATTTAAGTTGTATCAAATGGATGTTAAAAGAGCCTTTTTGAATGGGGTGATACAAGAGGATGTTTATGTTGAACAACCTCCAGGTTTTGAAAATTCAAATACCCAAATCATATTTTTAAATTAAAAAAGGCATTATATGGATTGAAATAGGCACCTAGGGCTTAATATGAGAGGTTAAACACTTTCTACTTGAGAGGTCTTTTGAAAAAGGAAGTGTGAACACCACTCTCTTTTTGAAAAAATTAGGAGATAATATACTCATTATTCAAATTTATATTAATGATATCATTTTAGGATCTTCAAATAAAAATATTTGTGATGACTTTTCTTAAATAATAAGTAGTGAATTTGAGATGAGCCTAATGGGAGATCTTAGTTACTTTCTAGGTTTTAGCATTAAGCAAATTGAGAAGTGAATATTTCTTAGTCAGTCAAAGTATGTTAAGGACATTCTTAAGAAGTATGAAATGGATAATGCTAAACTAGTTAGTACACCTATGAATTCTTCAATTTAGTTGGATAAGGACTCTAATGGAAAATCTGTTGATAAAAAAAATTAAAGGAATTATTAGATATTTGCTTTATTTGACTATTAGCATACCCAATATTATGCTTAGTGTTTGTTTGTGTTAGATTTCAATCAGATCCAAAAGAATCATATTTGATAGCAGTAAAAAGGATTTTGAGATATCTTTTGGGAACTCAGAATTTAGGAATTTGATATCCAAAGTAATTCTCTTCATTTAAAATTATTGGATATTAAGATTCAGACTTTATAGGTTGTAGGATTGATCAAAAGAGAACATATAAAACTTGTCAATTTATAGGTAATTTTTTAGTTTCTTAGTCCAGTAGAAAATAGAATTCTATGGCCCTATCTACTGCTGAAACTGAATGCATTACCTTAGGAAGTTGTGTGGCACAAGTTCTTTAGTTGAAATAATAGTTGGTTGATTTAGGATTTACAATAGGCATAAATCCAATTTATTATGATAATACTAGTTCCATTTACATTTTAAAATCATATTCAATATTCTAGAACTAAACATATAGACATAAGGCATCATTTTATTATGGATCATGTATCCAAAAGAGAAATTGAATTAAACCATATTTCAACTAAAAATTAACTTGCAGATATTTTTAAAAAATCACTATCCTTCGATACTTTTAGCATATTAAGAACAGGACTATGTGTGATTGATCTTAATGCTTAAACAAAATCCTTTGCAAACTTGATATGTTTATATGTGTCTTTTTTTGTTTTTGATTGTTAATGTTTTGTTTTGTTTGTATTTTTCTTGTTTTTTTTTCTTTTATGCTTTGTGTGATTTAGACACGTATCTCTTATCAAAATTTCTATTTTTTTATTATTTGTGTTGAATTTTCTAAGTGTTTTATTCATATTGTATGAAATTATTTTTGTCTCATACAAATTCTGTAGCATGTCAATCATTACTTTGAGTTGATTGTGTGAAGTTTTCATTTTCTAATACATATCGTACTATATGATATTTATATCATACTGGATGATTTGTATTCATTCGGTTGTACGCGTATAGATGGTAATTCTTGTAAAATTAGTTATTATAATTGATCGTACGTATGAACCAAGTGTCATTCGACTTGGGGGATGAACCTAATCATCATTAAAATTATCTTAAATATCTGATCATCTTGGATGAACACGTGTTCATCTGTATGATTGTCTGGTCAAAAAGTCTGTATGAAAGGATGCTTTGTAACTTTGCGTGATTACGAAAAGTCATTTTATTTTGGAAGTTATTGTCCATCCATATGAAATTATTTTCATCATGTACAAAATAATTATCGTACTGTACAAATCCATTTTTATACATATGAAGGGTCATTTTTCTTTAAATAGATAGGCTTTAGAATTCATTTTCATTCACTTCAATAGCCTCTTTCAATCCTTTTCATCTTAGAAATGGCCAGTTATAGCAAGCGCGGTAGAGCCTCTAAGGGTTCATCATCCAGGGGTGGATATAAAAACTTTCTGTCTAGAGCAAATGAGGATTCCTACTATAGGTTTATCGCTGCTAAAATCACCCTGTTTAGACTCCTAATTCAAGAGGATATCCATTTTCAAGTCATGTCTCTTTTTGCTTCAACTCAATTTTCCTTTATCTTGACTTTAATCCATGTCTATCATAAGGAGATCTTCCACTATCTTTTAGTGAACATGAGTTTTAGTAATAATGAAAGTAGGATATGATCTTATGTCCAAAAGAAACAAGTAAAAATCACTAAGGAACATCTAGGAACTTTTTTGCATCTAAGGACTCAAGTAATTAGAGCACCAGTATGACCTCTAAATCTTACTTTGATTGGTCAGAAATAAACAAAACTCTTAGAGGTGTTGCTTAAGTTGGTCACTTAGCTATGGTCTATACTTTAAATCAAAATGCTAGGGTAATCCAACATGTCCTTAGAACTTCAATTATTCTTATGGCTGATGATCGTATAAATATTACTCCTCATCTGTCCACTATTACCTATCTAATCATGATTGGACAACCAATAAATGAAGCTCGACTCATTCTAGATTACATTCATAACCTTTCAAAAATTGGGTTTGTTTCTCATAGGAGGAAGAAAAATATTGCTCTAGGACATCTAGTGACCTACATCTTAGAAAAGAAGTACAACATTATTCATCCTGAGTTTTCACTTAAAATGCCAATCTACTTCACCGATGCATCTTTTCAAGCACTTTTTGGGAAAAATGACAATTCTAGTGATGATACTAAGGAAGAAGGAGGAGCACTTGCACCTGCCAATACACCTGATTTTCAGGAGATGGTTCAGTGCTTTGACCGATTAGAGAGTCATTTTGCTCAACACATTGATCAAATTCAGACTCACATAAACCAGTAGGATGTATAATACCAGCAAGACATGGGTTGGATCTTAGGTCAGTTCGACTCAGTGAACATTAATGTAGCTATGATGAATAGTTATTTCTCTATCTTTAGCAAGCCTCCTCCTCCAGACCAGGGCCCCTCAGAGTTCTAGATGTACTTCTTTTATGTTGTCTTTGCCATTCCTCTCTAGATGTGATGATCTTAGTGATAATTTATGTGATTTGTGTACTTGTATTTGTTTAGTTTATATGTTGATATTGTATTATTTTTATTTTGATGAAAAATTGATATAAAAGTGCTTAAATGTATTTGATCTTTAAATTGATATTAAAAAAATATCTTGTTTTGATTAGTTTTTTTTTTTTGTTATTTGAAATATAAGTTTACCTATATATTAATCCTCCCTTAATTAATCTAAAAAGTGTTATAAATTAAACTGTAATATAAAAATTAATTTCATTATGAAATCTAATTTTCAAAAATTTAAGTTAACTTATAACTCGATTAAGTTAAGGCTATCAATATCGTGCTCTTTTTAGGCAAATAAAATTTAAATATTATTGTTGCAATTTTGATGTCTTATTATTTTTTATTACTCCTTTTAATATAATTATCTTTGTAATTAGAGAAATTTGATTTTTTATATTATTTATTTTAGAAAGTTTAATTAGAAAAGGGATATCAAAAGAAAATGTACAATGAGTATAAAAATCGAAAGAATGTGCAATGGTTTGCAAATTAAAAAGAGGCACAAAATTAGCCCAAATATAAAAAGATGTACAAAGTATGTCACAAATATTTGAAAAGATGTGCAATGTCACCAATCAAATATGTTCTTTCCTCTATCATTTAATCTTCAAATTCAAATCGATCTAATATTCAATTTTGCTTTATATTGAAAACTAAATTTAACTAATCTTCATTTTGTCGCTTTTGCAATAAGTCTCATTATCTAATTGTCTAGAATGTTTCATGGCCTCGATCAATTTTTCTTATATATGTTATACTTTAATTTAAATATTTTGAATCTTTATTTTTCATCTAATGGTCATTAACTTTGTTATTGTAATTATAATTCAATCTTTTTCAAGATCAATTACTAAGGTTTCCCATCTGACTTCTTTCATTTCAACATTTCTATTTCCCTTTTTGTTGTTGTCAAATGGGGGAGTAATATTGTATTATTTTGTGTTAGTGTTTGGTGTTGGTGTTGTTTTTTGTTTGATGTTGTTTTGTTTTTTATTTATTTGTATTTTTACCATTTAAAATTTTAAAAATAAAAAAATTAGTTCTCTTTAAGGAATTCTCTTAAATTCACATGTTTATTTTTTTAGGGGGGGGGGGGGGGGGGGGGGGGGTTAAGGAGAAATTTAGGAGATTAAATTTTACTCAAATAATAATTATTTTGCCATCATAAAAAAGTGAGAGATTATTGAGATAGTTGTCACTTAATTCTTAATAGTTGATATTCTTACAACTTATATATGTTTTATGATTCTAAATATTATTGCTTCGATTATTATATCTCCTAACATATTTTAGAAAAATTGTATTGTTGTTTGTATGTACTAACATTTCAGGGAAATAATACTCCGGATTATTGAAGACTTTAAATAAGATCAATTTAGGGTTTATTATAATTAAAGTATGTATTTTTTATTTTATTGAATCTGAGAGTGTGTGATTTTAATTGAATAACTGTGTACACACACCGGGAGACAATTTAAAATCTAAATTCTTTAAAATGATCGTACTGTACAATGTCTTTTCTTACGGGACGACCTGATCAGTTATTTTCCCCTTCGAGCAATCAAACAAATAAATGGGACAAAATTTCCAGGGTATAAATTGGATGGGTCCCTTTTCATCTAGACAAACTTAAAAAATTAATGAATGGTTTGTACAGTTTGATGTCATCATCGTATCTATGCCATCCAAGGTATGAATTGGACGGGTCTCTTTTTATCTAGTCAAAATTGAAAAAATTTTGAACAGCTCATACTGTATAATGTCGTCATCGTACATATGCTATTTAGGGTACGAATTGGATGGGTCCCTTTTCATCCAGAAAACTTGAAAATTTTCTAAACGGTTCATACCGTATGATGCCGTCATCATACATACGTCGACCAGGGTATGAATTGGATGAGTCCCTTTTCATCCTAATGAACTTGAAGAATTTTGTAACTGATTGTACCGTACGATGTCCTCATCTTACGTACACCATCCAGGGTATGAAATTATGGGGTCCCTCTTCATCTCGATGAAGGAGAAAACTTTTTTAATTATTTGTACTAGATAAACTTGGTTCGTACCAGACGATCATCATGTATGAACTTATTTCATACCGATTCACTATAGGTATGTACGCAATAGTTTTTGAATTGTTCATATGTATGAACATAAGATTGTACTGTACGATCGTGTACGCTCAAAATTAAAAATTTTAGTTTTCTAGATGATTTTTCGTGTCTTTGATATAAAAGGTCCACTAAAATTGATGTGAAAAAGTCTCATCTTCATTATTTTTCAAGAGCAGTTGAAAGAGAGTGTTTGAGAGAGATTTTATGCAATTGGAGTGTGAAGGGTTCACAAGATTACTCAAAGGTAAGGATCTCTTAGTGATTTTGGTGATTACTCTTCTTTTCTTCTTTTGAGTTGCTTGTGAGAATATCTTTGGAGAAGATCCGATACTCTGTCGATACTTGGAGGGTGTGAAAGGATGATGGTATTCTGCCTACACTTGCAGGGTGTAAAAGGATGACAGTTCTCTACCGACACTTTGAGAGTGTAAAAGGATGATGGTTCTCTGCCGCACCGTGGATTGGTGGAAGAGAGGATTTTATAAAGGCTTCTCCGCCTTACTGTGGGGAAAAAAAAGAGAGTCACTTTGGTAATAGTGCAATAGCTGAAGAGGGAATCTTCAGGGAGTGGATGTAGGTTGTGTTTGGCTGAACCAATATAAATCTTTGTCTTTTAATTTTCACATTTTTATTTATTGTGGTTGAAAAGTTTTATTGTAAAACTTAAATTAACTTGCCACGAAATTTAAAATCAATTTTCTATTAAAAAAATTCAAGAGAATTTTTAAATTATCAATTCACCCCCCCCCCCTCTTGGTTAGCCTTGGGACAATAGTTTATGTTTAATAACCTATACAGAATCAACATGTAATTCTATATTTTTCTTTTAAATTTTGTTTTTTTTTTTCTTTTCTTGAGTCTGGACATAATGAGTGTATGCAAACTGAAAAACTATACAAACACACAAGGGGAGAGTTTTTTTTTTATAAGGAAAAATTTTAATTCTCTGTAGATCATATTATATGATTTTAAATAATATTGTATAACCTACTATGGCTCAACATCTATTTTTTGTGAACTAATCGTTATGTCGATTATACTGTATAATGTGTTTATAATTTGAAACCCTAACCGCCTGATTAATTTAAGTAAAATTTTAAATCTTAAATTTTGAACTGATCGTACTGTACGATCGAATCATATAGTGTAAATATTTGAATACTTACTTAAATTAAGCCCCATCATTAGTCAATTAAATCAAGAATTAATTATTGATTGGTGATCGTACTTTATTATATGGTTCATATAGCATGATGAACCGAGGCTATTTTTGATCATCTCGAACAATGTATTAGATGATCTTTTAATTTTTAAACTAATCGTATTGGACGATATATACATCTTACCGGATGACCTGAAGTTTTTAACAGATCATACTATATGAATTGGATCATACCAGATGATGAATATAGACGAGTTTTTTTCATCCCAGCATTCATCTCGTATGAACAGAAGAAATATAATATATCGTATGGGATGATAATTGTATCGTACTATATGATATTGTTCAGAAAAATTGTCTGTTCATACTCCTTCGTACCATGACAAAGGCTATTATGTATTGATCGTACTGTACGATATTGGATCCTACTGTACGAACACAAATGACTGAATTGAAAATTTAGGATTTTTTTAGCCTGATTTATATATGATACTTTTTTCATTTGAAATAATACAAGAGAGAGGAACGTGATAAGAAGGTGGAACTCTTGAGAGGGAGGAGCTCTCTTGATTAGATTTTTGGGTTTGTGAGAGGAAGGAGAAGGCGAGTTTGTGAGGGAGAAGGAGTGTGAGGGGATCACACAGTTTCTCCAAGCTTGTTACATGCTTGCTCCTCCTGTTGACCGAGAAAATCTTGTGGGAGCTTTCTATGGGGGAGATCCTTCAAGGTTCATGTCCTCAAAGGTACTATGCCTTCTCTAGGAGGGAGAAAATGAGAACATTTGTTGCCATCATCGTGAGGGTGACATAGCGTTTGGTACTCCGCCACACCGGGGAAGGTGAAAGTGAGGTCTTGCAAAAGCTTCTACACCTTAGTGTGGGGGCAAAAGAAGAATTACTTTTGAGTAGTGAAATTCCTATAGTGGAGGACTTCGGGGAGTGGACGTAGGTCAAGTGACTGAACCACTATAAATCTTATGGTGTGATTTTTTTATTTACTGCACTTTACTTATGTTTTGTATCTTATATTTTCTATAACTGCTTGGTGAAGATTATATTCTAGACCTTTGTTGTGTGATTTAAAATTTCACAACTTATGTTGCAATCATAATTTAATCATTCACTTCCACATCAAGTTAAGTTTTGTTTAAAAAAAATAGAACTTCTATTTAGAATTGTTTCTTTATTACAAAAATTTTCAATTCACCCCCCTCTTGGCGCATCTCATACTTTAAATTGGTATCAGAGCGGGGTTTCAAAAATAGTGTTTTAGAAAACCTTGAAAAATTGATCATGGCATATTTTGGTAACCGTAATACTATAGAGGGTTATTCTATAACTCGTCCACCCATGTTTGACAACATACCATTTGATTTCTGAAAAGTTAGAATGTCTATATTTTACAATCTTTAGACTATCGTATGTGGATGTTGGTTCAAGAAGGTTACACTGCACCTTTTAACACTACAGGAAAATAACTCCATACTGGCAGCTTATTCCGGCAGATATCATAAGATTTCTGGCAATTTTGTAAAATTTTGAAGGCTTTGCGGCGGTTTAAAATTCGTCGGTATAAACCGTGTTGGAAACTCTTTCCGGTGGTGTATTTTTTATGATTTAAGTAATCGGCAGTAAGTACACTATCCTCGCTGTCTGGTGATGCATGTGGCTGCTCTTGCTCTTGCTCTTTCTTTGTATACAAGAATTAAGAGAATAATCAAAGCATAATATTTGAAATCACAAAAAAAGAAAAATCTATGCTACCGCTATTTCCAGTGGTTGTTTTTTAAAAAATAGCCGGTTAGACCACCGATAAATACTGGCGGTCTAACCACTGGTTAAACCACCATTACTACCGGTGGTCACACAACCGCCGGTCGGGACCACAAGTATTTCATGAATTTCCTGTAGTGTAAACTTATGAATGGCATGAAAACTCAAATACGTTTTAGTGAATGGAGCAATGAGGATAGGGATCTAGCATAATTAAAAGCAAAGTGCTTGAATTTTTTTTGTATATTAAAATTAGAGGACTACATAAGAGTGTCTACATGTGCTACTGGTAAGGAGAACTGGGATAGGTTATGTATCACATATGAAGGAACTAATGAGGTTAAATAGTTTACATTAAACATTTTATGACTTGATTATGAACACTTTTGTATAAAACCTAGTGAAACTATATCTGACATGTATACCAGGTTCACCCATATAGTGACATCCTTGCATGAACTAGGTAGTGAAATTTCTAATTCTGAAAAAGATAATAAGATTTTGAGATGCTTACTAAGTTCTTATGATGCTAAAATTACTGTGATTATTGAATCCAAAGATGTAAATATTTATTCAATTGATAATTTGCTTGGTTCACTCATTGCTTACGAGTAAGGAGTGAGTCAAAGGAAAAATGATGCAGGAGAAAAGAAGGAGCGGATAGTGGATTTGAAAGTGAACAACTCAAAAAGTGAAAGTTCTACAGTGGAGGAAGATGATGATATAGCCTTGATGACCTGACAGTTCAAGAATTTTCTAAAAAGAAAATTAAAGCGTCATCAAAATAACTGGAACAAAGGTAAAAGCTCAAAAACTACTAAAGGTTCATTTGACATGATTTGTTTTGAGTGTAGGAACCTAGGTCACCTCTGAGCTGATTGTCCAAATATAAAGATCCAGCCAACTAAGGAAAAGGTGGGGAGAAGGTGAAATATAATAAAGGGAAGATGAAGACATAAAAGGCATTTTGGGCTGACACTACCTCAGAATCGTCAAAAGAAGAAACAGAGGAAGAGGTAATGAATTTATGTCTAATGACTAATGATAATCATGAGCAATTGTATCAAGATGAGGGGTGCTCTACCAAAAGACCTAGTGAGAGCATGTCATACATGGATAGTAGCTGCTTGAGACATATGATTGGAGACATAAAGAAGTTCATTACACTAGAGATCAAGACTTGAGGCATAGTGACTTTAGGAGATAACACCACCAGGAAAGTGGTGAGCTTAGGTATTATTAGAAATGCTAAAAAAAATTTAATTAAAAATGTTTTATTAGTTGATGGTTTAAAACATAATTTGTTAAGCATTAGTCAATTGTGTGACAAAGGTTTTGACATAAAATTTCTTTCCGATAAATACTTGATTAGCTTAAATGATAAACTTGTATCAGAAGAAAAATGAATAAATAATATTTACATGTTAGAACTTAATTGTATTAAAAATTTAAATTCACTGTGTTTAAAAATAATAATAGATGACTCGTGGCTATGTCATAGGAGACTATGCCATGATAGTATGAAACACTTAGAAATATCACCTAGAAAAATCTAGTTAGAGACGTACCTAAGTTAAACTTCACTAAGGAACATCTATGTGATGCTTGCCAACTAGGAAAATAATTAAAATAATCATTTAATTTAATCAAGGATGTGAGTACATCTAGGCCACTAGAAATCCTTCACATGGACCTATTAGGTCCCATTAGCACAGCTAGCCTAGGTGGGAAGAATTACGGATTTTGATTGTATACGACTTCAATAGATTCACTTGGGTAAGATTCCTAATACATAAGAATGAGTTGTTCGAGAAATTTAGAACTTTCTCCACTTGGATTCAATAAAAATTAGGATGTGAAATCTCAACAATCCATAGTAATCATGGTGGAGAGTTTCAAATGAAAGATTTGAATCCTTCTATCAAGGGATATGAATAGAGCATAACTTCTCTGCCCTTAAAATTCCTCAGCAAAATAGAATAGATGAAAGAAAAAATAGAACCTTGGTAGAAGTTGATAGGGTAATGTTAGCTGAGTACACTCTTCTTAGACATTTTTTGGCAGAAGCTGTAAACACAACGTGTAATGTCTTAAATAGGGTAAACATTAGGGTGAAGTTCAATAAAATACCTTATGAACTCCTTAAGGGTCGGACACCGAATCTTTCGCGCTTGCATGTCTTTGGTTGCAAATATTTTATCTTAATAAATGGAAAACTTCCCTTAGGAAAAATTTGATCCCAAGGCTGATGAGGGTGTCTTCTTAGGTTATTAATCTGTAGGTAAGGCCTATAAAATCTTCAATAAGAGAATCCTATTAGTAGAAGAATCCACCCATGTAGTATTTGATGAATCAGATAAGTCCTCCTAACCTAAATTTGAAGAAGATAAAGTAGAGGAAATTTAGGGAGTAAAAACTATGACAATAGAAGAAAGGGGAGAACCTTAGGAAGATTTGCCTAGAGAATAGAGATACTCATCTAGTCATCCTAAAGAATTAGTCTTAGGAGATCCATCAGAAGATGTTAGAATGAAGCACAGACTTAGGAAGGAGGTTAGTCATTCCGCATTCATCTCTATGATAGAACTCATAAGTATAAATCAAACTTTAAGAGATGAATTCTGGATCATAGCAATACAAGAAGAATTAAACCAATTTACTATGAATGATGTTTGGGAATTAGTCAAAAGGCCTAAACAGCAGAGTGTAGTTGGAATAAAATGGGTCTTTAAAAATAAGGTGAATGACTCGGGAACCATAGCAAGAAATAAGGCTAGATTATTAGCTAAAGGGTATAACCAGATTGAAGGCATAGACTTTGAAGAGACTTTTCCCTTGTAGCTAGACTAGAAGCCATAAGGGTGCTCTTAGCATTTCTTTTTTTAAGGGTTTTAAATTATATCAAATGTATGTAAAGAGTGATTTTCTAAACGTGGTGATCAAATAGGATGTTTATGTTGAGTAACCCCCAAAATTTGAAAGCTCACAAATTCCAAACCATGTATTCAAATTAAAAAAAGTCATTGTATGGGTTAAAGAAAGCACCTAGAGCCTGGTATGAAAGACTTAGCCCATTCTTATGAGATAGAGGATTTTTTAAGGGTAGTGTGGACGCTACTCTCTTTATATAAAGGGTAAAAAATGAAACTCTCATTATTCAAATTTATGTAGATGACATTCTATTTGGATCTTCAGATAAAACCCTATGTGATGACTTCTCAAAAATAATTAGTAGTGAGTTTGAAATGAGCATGATGGGAGAGCTAAATTATTTTCTTGGTTTTAGTATAAAACAAATGGAAAATGGAACATTTTTTAGCCAAACTAAATACGTTAAGGATATTCTAAAAAAATATGAAATGGATAGTGCTAAGCCCATGAACACTCCAATGAGTTCTACAATTCAACTAGACAAAGTCCCAAATGGAAAATCAGTAGAACATAAAAAATATAGAGGAATAATTAGATTTCTCCTCTACTTAACTGTTAGTAGACCAGACAAAATATTTAGTGTGTGCCTCTATGCCCGATTTAAAGCTAATCCTAAAGAGTCTCACTTAACTGTGGTTAAGAGAATCCATAGATATTTATTAGGCACCCTGAACTTAGGAATTTGATATCCTAGGTACAGTTCCACCTTTGAAATCTTAGGGAACTCAGATTCTAATTTTGTTGGATGTAGGGTAGATAAGAAAATCACATCTAAAACCTGTCAATTCATAGGACAATCCTTAGTCTCCTGGTCTAGTAAGAAATAAAACTCAATAGCCCTCTCCATGACCGAGGTAGAATATATAAAAGAAGGAAGTTATGTTATAAAAGTGCTATGGTTTAAACAACAAATTCTAGTCTTGGATTACCTGTAGCAACCATCCCAATTATGTGTGATAACACGAGTGCAATCAACATATCTAAAAATCTAATTCAACACTCTCAAACAAAATACATAGACATTAGACATCACTTTATAAGAGATCATGTAGCTAAAGGAGACATAAAATTATAATATATAGCTACAGGAGATCAATTGGCAGACATATTCATGAAACTACTACCCTACGACACCTTTAGCACTTTGAGGACAAGATTTGGTGTCATAGACATTCATGCATGAACCAAAATAAAAAATATATATATATATAACACAAAAAAAAATCAATAAAAAAACTCGTCTAAAATATTTCCTGATCATCACACACTCACCACACTGAACCCTAAAAAATTGACAAATTCTTTTTTACCATCATATAGTACGATTCACTTTCGTACTGTATGATCTATCTAAACTAAACAAATCGCAACCCTCTATTAAACTAAAGGTCCAGATTCAATTTTGAGCTGCTTATCATACTGTATGATTATATTTATACTGTATGATACACGTGGCTGTGCATTGAATTCATTTGGTATGATATAATTACACTTTATACTATACAATATATCTATTTTGTACTTTATAATCCACGTGTACAAACGGACTAGGACAAATTAAACTAGGTCAACACAATATAATTAAACTTCATACTATACGAATACTTGTTTTATATTGTATGAATAATTCCATCAAAGGTTGTACTCATGACTCCTCGAGATGAACACAATTCCTTCAGATCGTACTATACGATAGTGATCATACTATACGATATTGATCGTATTGTATTATTTGACCACCTTTTCCCAATCGTTCATTCAGAGAAAGTAAGTGCTTGATAGTACTGTATGATACTCGATCGCACTATATGATTAGTTAAAATTCTATAAATTAGAGAGGAACTAAGCTCATTTCACTAAACATATCCTCACTACACTCGCTCTCACTTGTTCTTACTCGATGGCAAGCTCAAGAAAATGCATTAGACTCATCCTAGGAAGCTCTTCTTCCACTCCTCGCCATAGCAATCACTTTTTGTCTACTAAGGATGAGGAATCATACCATAAGCTCAAGGCTTGCAAGATAACCCCCTCTCGTATGCTAAATTAAGTAGCCTTAAACTTTGAGGTGATGAGCCTCTTTGCTAACACTACTTTACACTTCCTTCTCACCTTGGCATTTCCCTTCAATTCTGAGCTCCTTTTCGAATTCCTTGGAAATCTAATGGTCAATGTAGAAACCTTGACCCTCACCTCTTTGTTGAGTCTAGTAATTAGGTTGTTAAGCCTAAGTTAATGTCCCAAGGCTACCAAGAGGGGGGGTGAATTGGTAGTTTAAAAATTTTAAGCCCTCTTTTAAAAATATGTTGAACCAAAATAAAATTATTTCTTTTAAGTTTTGTAGAAAATGTTTTTCAACCACAGAGTTTTTAAAACTAAAAAATTAAATGCGGAAATGTAAAAACAGTATAGTAAATGACACCAAATTTATAGTGGTTCGGTCTAAAACCAGACCTACATTCACTCCCCAGAGGCACCCTCTGAGTATTGCACTAATACCAACAGTGACTCTTCTTTTGTACCCACAGCAAGGCAAAGAAGCCTTTACAACACACTCTTTTCACCACTACCCGGTGCGGCAGAGAACCATCATCCTTTTACACAATCCCCAGTGTTGGCAGAGAACCGTCCGTCCTTTCACACAATCCCCAGTGTTGGAAGAGAACCGTCATCCTTTCACACTCTCCTAATGTGGGTAGAGAACCCTTCGGCTATTCACACTCTCCAAGTGTAGGCAACGAACACTTCGGCTATTTACACTCTCCAAGTATCGGCAGCGAACCCTTCAGCTATTTACACTCTCCAAGTATCGGCAGAGAACCGTATCTCCTTGATATATCTTCTCACAAGTATCTAGAAGGAAGAAGGAAAAGAGTGAAGTAATCACAATTCACAAGTAGAGATTCTTACCTTTGAACTCCAAGTGAAGCCTTCATGCTGCTGAAAACCGTTCTAAGTCGGTTACTCGTCTGGACAAAAATTGGTTCGTCTAGACAAAATTTTTACAGAGACCAGATCGTCCTGGACGATAATTAATTTCGTCTGGACGAAAATTTTACAGAGACCAGATCGTCCTGGACGATAATTAATTTCGTTTGGACGAAAATTTTACAGAGAGCAACTCATTTTCTGACGATAATTAATTTCATCTGGACAAAAATTTTACAGAGACCAGATCGTTCTGGACGATATTTAATTTTGTCCCGGACGAATAGGACTTAGAAAAATTTTCAAGCCAGTTCCTATTCGTTCTATGCTCAATAGGAGATAACTATCTGATCGTCCCGTTTGATATGATATCGTCCCGTACAATCAGTATAAATTTTATATGATCTCCTTATGTGTGTGTATGTTTTTATACACTCAATTACAATCACTTCCTTTTAAATTTAATTCAAAGAAAAATACAAGCTTCAAATTCACAAAGTATCTCATGTTGAATTTGATTTAAAGTCTTCGTAGTCTGGAGTTTGATTTTCTTGAAATGTTAGTGCACACAAGAGCAAATACAAATCTTCTAAAATTGTTAGGAGATAACTACACATTTTAACAATAATGTTTGGAATCATCAAAACTATACAAGTTGCATAAATGTAAAGTATGCAAATAGCAACTATCTTAACACTCTTTTGTCTACTAGCAAAATGTAGAAATCACCAAGGCAAACCTCGCTCAACACATTGGGATTTCTACTAAAGGTCTTAGAGCCCACTCTTTCATTACAAATAAATTTGACTGGAGTGTCGTCAATCTAGTCCTTAGGAATATTGATTTTAACCAACACCAACCACTTGTCCAATCTTTAACCTAAAATTCCCGTATAATCCAACATTTTCTTAGAACATCAATCATACATCAAGCTGGAGATAGGATATATATGACCCCAATCCTATCTATTGTCACCTACCTAATAATGTCAAATACTAAGTTTGATAAAGTTGACTTAATTCTTGACTATATCCAGAACATGACCCTAGTTCGCCTTCCTACCACCCATAGAAAATTCAACTTAGCTCTTGGCCACCTCATAGGTTACATTCTTCATCACAAATACTAATTAACCTATCATGGTGAACCCGATAATCTACCTATTTTCTATATGGATGCCTCCTTCCATATTTTGTTTCATCAGGGGTAAATACAAGATGAGTCAGATTTTAACGAAGAAGGAGAGGCTTCTCCAACAAGATAACCCGCTCCACCAAGAAGACATGCACCATAATGAGGACCTGCACCTGCTTATCCTCACAATAATATAATCGAACGACTCGACCAACTCCAACCCGAACTTGACTCTCACATCCAAAAATAACACCAATAACACGAGGAGGACATACGATGGTTTGGGGAAAGATTTTCTTTGATTAATCAATGGTTTGTGTTTATCCATCACTACTTTAGCCACCTCCACCACCACCTGATCATGATCCTACTTATTGACTATGTCACTGTCTTATATTTTTTCTAAGTTTTTGTTTAGTACTCCTCTTTTTGGTGATGTCAAAAGAGAGAGAAGTTTGAAGTTTATTGTCTACTTTAGTTAGTATACTTTATATAGATGTCATATTTATCATGTTTTTTTAGTACCTACTTTCAATGAAATACATGTTTGTTTATCTGTTCATGTTTCTATTCACATTTTTATGTTTACTTAAAAAAAAAAAAAATTATGCTAACTTGCTTATCGATAACATTATTTGACATCATAAAAAAGGGAAAGATTGTAGCAGTCCATGACATATATACTAAGATTTTGATGATGACAAATAATTTCGAATCAATTATCTTATTATTCATTTAATATTTTTAATGTTGCTCTTATTTATGAGTACTAACACTTTAGGGAGATCACATATTGCTAAAGACAATAGAAGACTCGATATTAGGTAGAATAGGATATGAAGTCTGTAACTCTGTATTTTACTTTTATGTTTTGTTTTTTCTTTTCTTGAGTTCGGCCACAATAAGTGTATGTGAACTTAGCAACCATGCACACACACAGAGGGAGAGTTTTTTTTTTTTAAGAATAAAAAAATTATTCTTTGTAGATCATACTTTATAATTTTAAATCATAATATATAAACTACTATAGCTCAACAACTATTTTCATTATAGTATGTGTTTTTAATTTGAAAACCTAGCTGCTAGATTAATTTAAGTAAGTTTTTAAATCTTAAATTTTGAATTGATCATAATATACGATCAAATCGTATAGTATGAATTACAAAATGAATATTTGAATACTTACTTAAATTAACCCATATAATTAGTCAATTAAATCAAGGATTAATTATTGATTGGTGATCATATTGTATGACATTAATCGTATTGTACAATGAACCAAGGCTGTTTTTTATCGTCCTGAACATCGTACCGGACGATGCCTTGATTTTTGAACTAATCATATTGGATGATATACACATCATACTGGATGACCTAAAGCTTGTAACATATCATACTGTACGAATTGGATCATATTAGATGATGAATAGAGATGAGTTTTGGTCATTCCAGCATTCATCCTGTATGAATAGAAGATATATAAAATATCATAAGGGACAATATTTGTATCATATTTTACGATATTATTTATAAAAATTACCTTTCATACTCCTTCATACCAAGACAAAGGCTATTTTACATTGATCATACTGTATGATATAGGATCGTACTGTATAAATAGAAACAATTGAATTGAAAATTTAGGATTTCTTGGAGCCTGATTTATATGTGATACTTTTGTCTTTTGAAATAATACAAGAGAGAGGAACATAACAAGAAGGGGGAACTCTTAAGGAGCTACTTGATGAGATTTTGGGTTTGTAGAGGAATGAGAATATGAGTTTGTGAGGGAGAAGGAGTGTGAGGGGATCACACGATTGCTCCAAGCCTGCTGCATGCTTGCTCCTCTTATGGCCCAAGAATATCTTATGGAAGCTTTCTAAGGGGGAGATCCTTTAAGGTTCGTGTCCTCAAAGGTAATCTTCCTTCTCTAAGAGGGAGAAAAATGAGAAGATTCGTTTCCATCACCGGGAGGATGACATAGCATTTAGTACTTTGCCACACCGTGGAAGGTAAAAGTGAAGTTTTGTAAAGGCTTCTTTGCCTTACTGTGCGGGCTAATGGAGAATTACTTTTGAGTAGTGAAATTCCCAGAGTTGAGGACTCCTAGGAGTGTATGTAGGTCAAGTGTCCAAACCACTATAAATCTTCTGATGTGATTTTTCCATTTACTGCACTTTACTTATGTTTTGTATCTTACATTTGCTATAACTGCTTGGTGAAGATTATATTCTAGTTCTTTGTTGTGTGATTTAAAATTTCACCACTTATGTTTAAATCATGATTTAATTATTTTCTTCCACATCAAGATAAGTTTTGTTTCAAAAAAATAGAACTCCTATTTAGGATTGTTTCTTTATTACAAAAATTTCCAATTCGCCCCCTCTTGGCACATCTCATACTTTCATTTCTTAAGTTTGAATGCATGTTATTTTCATGGTTTATAAAGTTTTGCAAGTGATGGTGGTGTTTTATTTACTTTAAAAGAAGTTAATTTCACTTGTAATTTTTTATTTGTACTTTCAAGAATTCAATTTTTTTAATTTAAAGCATGCTCACTACCATCTAATTGAGACAAGAGTCTCTAGTTCTTTGAATGCATTTTCTAATTCAACGTGTAATATTTTCAAGGAATCATGTTCAATAGTTAAATCAAGATTCTTCTTGTTTAAAGTAACTGATCCATCTAATATAGCCATATGATTACTTTCCAAAGTAGAATGATCTTTCCTAAGGCATTTATGCACTTTCTATAGCTTTGAAAAGTCAAAATTCAAGCTTGCATACATTTTCTTGATCTTCCAATATGCATTATGATTTTTTTCAAAAACTTCAAATAGTTCATCATAAAAAAGCTCACATACCTCCCCTTGATCATAATGATCAAGTTGATTATTTTCCATTAAGCACAAGTTGGTTACCTCCTCTTCTACTTCTGTTTTAGATGAGTCTGAAGTAGGTTTTCCTAGAAAGTCTTCCGAGTCCTTTGCTTGCCCTTTCTTAACATAAGTTTTTTTTTCACCCTTCTCCTTAATTGGGTGAGTTTTTCAAAATGGATAACATAAGATGAAACCTTAGAATTTTTATTAGCTTTACCTTTGTTCCATTGTTGATGACGCTTTTGCTTTTTCTTTAGAAAGCTCTTGAATTGCCTTGTCATCAATGTTATGTCATCATACCTCTTAGGTGTAGAATTGTCACTATATTAATCATAAGGCTTTAAGGTTACAGTTTTCTCCTTTCTCCTTTCACCTGTTTCAAGTTATCTTTGACTCACTCGTTGCTCATAGACAATGAGTGATCCAAGTAAGTTATCAGTGGAGTAAACATTTAGATATATGGATTCAATAATAGTAGTTATTTTTGCATCGTAAGAACTAGGTAGACAATGAAGAATCTTATTAATAATTTTAGAATTTGAAAGTTCTCTACCTAAAGCAAGTAAGGAAGTAACAATTTGAGTGAACTTAGTATATATTTTAGAAATAGACTCACTAGGTTTCACATGGAATAGTTCTTAATTATGTAGTATAATGTTCAACATAGATTGCTATACCTCTTTTATTCCTTCATAGGTTATGCAGAGTTTATCCTAAAGTTCTTTTCTAGTCATGCAAGCAGATACATATATATAATCTTCAGATTTTAATACGCAAAAAATAGCTTAAATATTTTGCATTCAATTAGTCTAAATCTCTATCATTTGTACTCCATTCAAAAATATATATTCAATTTTAATGCCATTTACTAAATGTGAATGTGCATAATATCCTTCCTAAACTAATATACACATGTGATAATCGATAGATAGTAAGAAAGTAGACATATAAACTTTACAAAAATCAAAAGGAATATCATCAATAAAGGTGGTTGTGTAATTGAATTTCCTTTTGTGGCATTATGATTTCCAAAATTAGCCATTAATTGTTTTTCAAAAGCTATTTAAAACTTACTTTTTGAATCCCACTCGGATACCACTTGAAAGTTCGTTAAGGTTATTAAACCTCTAAGAACTAGCCCGAGGCTAACCAGAGGGGGGGTGAATTTGTAATTTAAAAAATTCTTTAAGCAAAAAGAAAATCTTTTTATACTTTTTCAAACATTAAAATTATAAGTTTTCAACAACATATGAGGAAGTGAATAAATTCACACAAAAAAAAACAAAAAAGTGTTTTCAACTACATAATAAATCACAAAAAAGTGAAGAAATTAAAATGAAAAAAAAAAGTTAAAGAACGAACACACCTGATTTTATAATGGCTTGGTCAAATCTGACCTTTGCCTACTCCCCGGAGGCCTCCACTCTAGGTATTACACTAAATATTTTAGTGTCTCTCCTTTTGCCCCCATAACTAGGTGGAGAAGTCCTTACAAAATCTCTTCCACCAACTCAGTGCAGCAGAGTACCTTAAATCTTTTTCACCCTCCTGGTGATGCCAGAGAACTTGAAATCATTTTCTCGCTCTTGGAGATTGTATAGAACCAAGAATCCTTTAACTCCCTCATGGAGTTGGCAAAGACTACAAATCCTTTTACTTCCTCCTAGAATTGGCAGAGAATTGTGATCTAGTGCTAAAGAATGTCTGCCCGGAGCCACCCAAGAATCAAAGCAAAAACCTAAAGAAGACTGGATAGAGCTTTTCTTAGATTAACCTTATGAAGCTCTCCTCAACTCTCTCTCTCTCTCTCTCTCTCTCTCTCTCTAAGCTCCCTCTCAAATAAGAACTCTCACTCTCTTCTCTCCTAAATCTCTCCTCAACTCTCTCTCTAAGCTCCCTCTCAAATAACTCAATAGCAAAAGATTCTCTTACAAGATAATGTGAGAGATTAAATAGAAAGCCTCTAAAGAAGCCTAAATTTTAATATGGCATTTTTATCATCTAGTGCGATCCAAAATCATCCTGTACAATTAATTCAAAATAACACTTTTAGCTAATACAAACTACATCGATATAGACGATCAGTTAATAGATTATATTGATCATCATGTACTATCATGCAATTATCCTATACAATTAGTTAAAGAGATTTAATTGACTATACAATACTATAACTAGCAATTAAATATCATCACATGCAAAGATCAATTCAAGCCATACAAAGTTTGGGGATCATCATGTACGATTAGTAAAAAATTATGGTTTTATGTCTTGGACAATGGGCAACATTTAATTATCGTGCAATGTAGGAATCAAGTCATACAATATGATCATCTCCATTCATCCTGTAGGATCAATTGAGGTATGATTGTCGTTGATCATACAGTACGATGAATATTATATGATACAATTAGACACATATTTTGACTATTAAAATATTGCCTAAATTATGATTTGTGGTTATTTTATTAATTATAACTGATCATCTTGTATGATCTAGATTGTACAGTATGATGAGTTTAATTAATCTTAATTAACTGAGGTGCCCTAATTAGGGTTTTCTATTTTAACAGATCATCCAAAATAGTCTAAATCATAATGTAGAATTTGTTCAAAAAATATTTTTTTTAACTCACCAACTCACTCCCTTGAGTGTATGTGTGTGCAAGATTACTTAGCTTAGTTTCCATCATATTCATGACTTGACTCATGAAAGGTAAAAACATATTAAAGTTGAAATTACAAAAAGACTCAACCCTAGTCTACCCAATTTTGAGCTTGAAAGTTCGTTAGGGATGTTAAGCCCTACAGAACTTGCCCAAGACTAACCAAGAGGGGGGGTGAATTAGTAGTTTAAAAACTTTAAGCAAAGCTCAACAAATTTCACAAACCAAAACACCACAAAACAAACAATGCGGAAATTTAAGTGTGGAAGCAGTAAAAATAAGAACACAAAGGTTTATAGTGGTTCGGTCAACTCTACCTACATCCACTCCCCAGAGGTGTCCTCCGTGTATTGCACTACAATCGTGACTCTCTTTTAGCCCCCATAGCTAGGTGGAGAAGCCTTTACAAACACCTCTTTTTGCCACACCCGGCAAGGCAAAGAACCTTCCTACTTTTGCTTCCTCCTGAAGCAGGCAGAGAACCTCATTCACTTGCTAAAACTTACCTCTCCCAACCCTTCCAAGGACAAGAGACTCTAGGGAAGAAGAAGTGGAACAATGCTTGGAGCAACCCCTTGTGAATCCCCTCACAAGCTCCCTCTCACAAGATCCTCTCTCTCTCTCCTTCTCTCTCCCTCTCCTTTAGGTTTCCTCAGGTCAAGACAGCAGCCAAGGATTGATAAAAAAACATTGAACAAGAGCTTTTAAATAGAAAAGCTTCAAAGGAGGTCATTAATTGCAAGTTGCCAACTATATCGTCCTGGCCGATCAGTACAAATCTCAAAAGATCGGCCAGAGCATCGCTCAGAATGCAAACTGGACGATTAAAAATTGGCTTGATCATCCAGGACGATCTCACGATTGTCCCGGCCGATCTCACGATCGTCCCGGCCGATCAGTTCAAATAATAGGAAAATCGTCCTGAGCATCGCCCTGAATTCAAACTGGCCGATATTTATCATCCAGAAGTAACTAAGTGTTTTTGAATAAATCATCCTGGCCGATTATGCGATCATCCAGGATGATGTGATCACATAAAGCATCCTTAATTACTTCCTTGATTCATGGATTAATTTAGGCATAATTGTGTGATATCGTCCAGGCCGATATTACGATCGTCCTGGCCGATTTCCAAAAATACAGAATACCTAAATTGATTATGTCCGCAAATTCTTTCTATATTAAGCATATCGTTCTGGCTGATATAAGTATCGTCCAGGCCGATCAGTTAATTACGGCTGCCTTAACAAGAAATCCTGATTAGAACTTCTATTTTGAACTCAATCGTCCAGGCCGATAATAATATCGTTCAGGCCGATGTGAGTAAAAATTGAGATTTTAAATCTCTCAAGTGTGTGTGTAGGGTTACTTAACATCAGTCACTTCAAACATTTATAATTGACTCAAGAAAGGTTAAAACAAATTACAAACTGACTCAACCCCCTTTTTTATAATGGCAAACATATCAAAAATTAATTCTAAAACAGTAATGCAAAAACTAAACAAGCTTTTAAATGTTTACCATAACAAGTGCAAACATACTAAACAAGTACAAACATACTACTCCCCCTTTTGACATCTCAAAAAGGAGGAGGAAACTACAACTAAAGCAACTAAAAAAAATAATACATAACAAGAAAGTAATCTTAAGAAAAAAAGAAACTAAAACTAAAAAAACGAGGGATCCTGATCATCAGATGGAGGTGGAGGTGGTGGAGCCTGCTGAAAGTATCTAGCTAGCATAGTAAACTGAGCATTCAACCAGGCTATGTCCTGGTCATGCTGCTGCTGGTGGTGAATAATGTAGCTGTCAAAACGGGCAAAGTCCTCTGTGCGGTGCTGCTCGTAGCGATCCATGTCCTCAGAATGTTGCTGCTCCTGTGCAACAACGTAAGTGTCGAAGCGGGTCTCCCATCGATCAAATCTCTCTATTAACTGATCAAACTGTGAGTGTTGGCGGAGAGGAATAGGTTCAGGAATGGGAGAGGGAGCGGGAGCCTCCTCCTCCTCAGCCCACCGAGGTTCCTCATCCCTTGGGTGGAGACGAGTACTGTGAAGGGAATTGAAGGAACTGTTTGAGTAGAAGAGAGTTGGGAGATTGGGAGGAGTAGGATATTAAAGATGATATTTAGTTTCAAGAACTTAGGCTATGAGGTGTCCTAAAGCTAGATTGGGTTTCCTCTTATGACTTGGATCACGAATTGTAGTTAAATGATCAATGTATCGAAAAATTAAGTCAGTAGCATTAAATTCTCTATGTGCCATGATGTAAAAAGTAGTTAGAGAAAGTAGAGGAGTGATGTGGATTCGGTCCCCAGCTTTTGGAATAATGGAGGTTCGAAGGACATGCTGAATTATCCTAACATCTTTGACTAAAGAGCTAGTCTCTCCAACATGAAAAGGTGCATTGGTCTGGCGAAGGAAATAATTTGTAGTGGACCAGTTAAAATCAGGATCTGAGATAATTATATGCAGCTTATCCCCGATGGTGGATAGCTGCAATAGTTCAGCACAGTCCTGATATGTGATCTTGACCGGGCGTCGATTCACATAGGAGGTCAGGGCTGTGAAAGCAGGATTTATTCGAAGATTTGTGAAGACTTCACGAAGAAGCAGAGAGAAGTGTGAGCAAAGATATTTATTACCGGATATGAAAGGTGGACAGGATTGATGACTCTAAATACAGTTATCCCACATTCTTTATATCGATGGTAAGCAGCTGCATCTTTTGCCTCCCTAAAACGAGGATCAATCCTAGCCCTTGAAGAGCTCCTAGAAGTCTGTCGAACTCACTTCCCACCAGGCATAGCAAGAAAAAGGTAAGTAATCTCAAGAGAAGAAGAAAGTTGAGGTGAAAATAATGACTGGAATGGTCTTGTATTTAAAGAAACGGCCATATCGTCCAGACCAATCGTATAATCATCCAGGATGATATGGTACAATTATTACGTACAGGCCGATTGGTCAAAAAGGCAGTCTGGTCAGCCGGGCCGATCATATATCGGCCGGAACGATTAGACACGGGAGATCATCCCTAGGAGTCAAGCCGGACGACCGTTGAAAAAATAAATCGTCCGGGCCGATTAGGTGTATTGTCCAGGACGATGATCAATAATTGATCGTACCGGGTAAATTTAAGACATTTTAAATCTGTGCCACGTGTATCGTCCAGGACGAACAGTGGATCGGCCAGGACAATTGTCCAATAATGGATCATCCGGGGCGATCCGGTGTATCGGCCAGGACTATGAACATAAATGCATCGGCTAGGACGAAAATTGTATCGGCCACGATGATAAAAAATGATTGTAACAGAGTTCGATTGGATCGGTCATGTATCTTCCGGGATGATGAGTTACAGAAGGCTCAGAAAACTTTAGCAAATGGAATTTTGAAGAGAAATTATCATATCATCCAGGACGATAGGGGTATCGGCCAGGACGATGTAATAAGAATTTGAAAATCAAGGAAAGATGGAGATGATAAAAAAACCCTAAACAAAAATAAATACAAACTAAAAAACAACAAAAATAGATAAAAATAAGAAAAGAAAAAATAATGAAGTTTTTGGTTTTTATTTTTATTTTTTATTTTTTTTGTTTTTAGCAAGGCAAGCATATGACAAATTTCTCAAATAATTAAATTTTAAAGATTTGAAAGATCAATAAGTTAACAATGTCACAATCTAAAAACGGTAGAAAATCCGATCCTGTTTACCCTAGCTCGGACTTCTTTCAGGATAAAAATTATCTTTTGAAAATAAGAGGTCTAACTCAGAATAAATTGGATAAAAAGAAGATCCATTCAAAACTTGGTTACAAATAAAATATCTTATAAAATAGTATATCAAAGTAATTTGTCTCTATCATGGAATTTGAAATCAAGCCTTTGAAAATATCAAATAACCCATGAGTCCTTCTAAGTTTTAAAAGTTTTGAAAAGAGAGGATAGCTTGCATTTAGTGGGCTCATTTTATGCCTCTTGTCACTTTGATTGGCTCTTTAAGCATCTTTTGATTTTTTGATACACTTTCGTGTATATACTTTTCTTTTCAATTTGGAGTCATTAGTTTTTTTTTTTTCAAGCTAAGAACTCTTTAAGAAACCCTTAAAAAAGGTTCTTAGTTGTGATTATATCTTCTAGATATTAGAGAAGAGGAGCTCTTTTTCTAACATAGAGAAGAACAAGCCACAAAACAAAATCAAACTCATATGATAAGTGCAATGGCAAGATTTCAATTAACTTTGAAAGATATATAAGAACTTTGGATCATATATATAAGAAAGACTATTGTAGCAAGATAAAAAGATCTTAATTTCAAAAACCATTTGTTAAAATGAGATAGACTTTTTGTTTAGAAAAGTAAACTATATCACCAAAACATGTTAGAGGGAGGGAAACCATCAACGGTGTTTTCTCCCTTTAACCGATTTAGAAATACTAATCATTGGCCATAAATCTCCAAAGTTTAAGAATAAGGAAAAATCATCATAAAAAAGATTAGAACAACTAAAAAAAAACTATCACAAAAACAAAACATAGCAATAATCAAAATGCAATTCAAGAATTTGTTAAGCAGCAAGTTTAAGCAGTTATGAGCTATGAGCCTCTGTTTGTCCAAGTATCCTATGCTCTCACGAGGTCTTTGGTGAGAGCAATCCTGCAAGAATCAATAATTTTCAGATTTAGGAACCCAAATAGGTTTGGGTCCTTCTCATGAAAAGTAGAGTGTAATGCATGTGTGCTATGCTGTGAATCATGCAATTTTGGTCTCCACACCCAATGTGTACCACGGTGAACAGTGCAAGTGTGTGAGATGTGTCCTAGAAAGCCAAATGAAAGCATCTAACACCAGGAAAAAGGTTCTTTAAATGGTTTGGATTGTAATTCCTCTTCCTAGGTCTTGGCTTTAGATTAGAAGTAGGTGTCATCCAATTTCTCTTAATTGAGTCCAATTCATTTTTAAGCCTTAAGTTAGTATCTTCCAAAGCATTACTATCAATCCTCAAGTTGCGCTCTATTTCTTTAGATTTCTTCAAATCAGATTTGAGTGAGGTGTGTGAAACTTTTAATGCATCATGCTCAATAATTAATTCCGAAAGCTTTTTGTTTAAATCATCAAATTCATCAAGTAGAGCCATGTAATTTGAATCAATTGTAGAATGATCTTTGAGAATAATTTCATATTCTTTTTGTAAATTCAAAAGTTTCAACTTTAAACTAGCATGAGTATTTTAAAGTTTTTTGTATGATGCATGAATTTTCTCACAAATTTCAAACAGTTGATCATAAGTTGGTTTACATACCTCTTCTTCAACATTTTGATCAAGATGATCTTCTCCCATTAAGCACAAGTTTGTTGTTTCTTCTTCTGGCTCCGTCTCCGATGAATCCGATGCAGAATCCGCCTAAAATGCCTTTTGGACTCTCTTCTTGTCCTTCCTTAACTAAGGTTTCTCCTCACCCTTTTCTTTGCTTGAGTGATCTTCAAGTGTAGGACAATCAGCTCTCACATATCCAGGCTTCCTGCATTCATAACATACAACATCAGAAGATTCCTTTGAATATTTATTATCCTTACCTTTTCTCCAATGATGCTTTTGCTTCTTCCTTAGAAAGCTTTTGAATTGCCTTGTGATTAAGGCAAATTCATCGCTTTTAGACCCAGAAGAGTTAGAATCTGAGTTGTACGCTTTCAGTGCCACCGTTTTCTCCTTCTTCTTCTCACCTGCATCAAGATTTCTTTGATTCACTCCTTGCTCATAAGTAATGAGTGAGCCAAGTAAGTTGTCAATCGAATAGGTGTTTAAATCCTTAGATTCAGTTATATCTATGATTTTAGCATCAAACGACGAAGGAAAGCATCTTAAAATCTTATTCACTTTTTCAAAATTTGAAAGTTCTCTTCCAAATACATACAATGAAGTAACAATCTGAGTGAACCGTGTATACATATCAGAAACAAATTCAGAAGGTTTCATACGAAAAAGTTCATAGTCATGCAAGAGAATGTTCAAACAGGATTATTTCACTTCATTGGTTCCTTCATATGTAATGCATAACCTATCCCAAATTTTCTTACCAGTTGAGCAAGTGGAAACATGCATGTAATCCTCAGATTTCAAAGCATAAAAAAAAATAGTTCAAACATTTTGCATTCAATTGAGCTAAATCTCTTTTATCGAAAGTCCATTCAGTAAAAGCAATTTTCGTTTTAATTCTGTTAATTTCACAAGAAGGTGGAGAATACCCTTCTATAATAAGCATCCACATGCGATAATCAGTAGATTGTAAAAATGTTACCATACGGGTTTTCCAAAAATCAAAAGGTAGGTTATCAAACAAGGGAGGTCGTGTAATCGAATATCCTTCAATAGTGTTACGATTCCCAAAGTTAGCCATAAATCAAATTCAAAAAGTTTTCAAACTCAGTTTTTATGAATCTCGCTCTGATACCACTTAAAAATTCGTTAGGAATGTTAAGCCCTATAGAACTGGCCTAAGACTAACCAAGAGGGGGGTGAATTGGTAGATTAAAAACTTTAAGCAAAGGTCAACAAATTTCACAAACCAAAACACCACAAAACAAATAATGCAAAAATTTAAGTGCGGAAGAAGTAAAAATAAGAATACAAAGGTTTATAGTGGTTCGGTCAACTCAACCTACGTCCACTCCCCGGAGGCGCCCTCCGAGTATTGCACTGCAATCGTGACTCTCCTTTAGCCCCCATAGCTAGGCGGAGAAGCCTTTACAAATACCACTTTTTGCCACACCTGGCAAGGCAGATAACCTTCCTCCTTTTGCTTCGTCCTGAAGCAAGCAGAGAACCTCAATCACTTGCTGAAACTTACCTCTCCCAACCCTTCCAAGGATAAAAGACTCTAGGGAAGAAGAAGTGGAATAATGCTTAGAGCAACCCCTTGTGAATCCCCTCACAAGCTCCCCCTCACAAGATTCTCTCTCTCTCTCTCTATCCCTCTCTCTCTCTCCTTTAGATTTTCTCAAGTCAAGACAGTAGCCAAGGATTGATAAAAAATGTTGAACAAGATCTCTTAAATAGAAGAGCTTCAAAGGAGCTCATTAATTGCAAGTTGTCGACTATATCGTCCATGATGATATAGAAATCATCTTGGCCGATTAGTACAAATCTCAGAAGATCGGCCAGAGCATCGGCCTGAATGCAAATTGGACGATTGAAAATTGGCTTGATCATCCAGGACGATCTCACGATCGTCCCGGCCGAACAGTTCAAATTAGAGGAAAATCATCCTGAGCATCGCCCTGAATTCAAGCTGGCCGATATTTATCATCCAGGAGTAACTAAGGGTTTTTGAATAGATCATCCTGGCTGATCCTACGATCATCTAGGACAATGTGATCATATCAATCATTCTTAATTACTTTCTTGATTCCTGGATTAATTTAGGCATAAATGTGTGATATCGTCCATACCGATATTACGATCGTCCTGGCCGATTTCCAAAAATACAGAATACCTAAATAGATTATGTCGGTAAATTCTTTCTGTATTAAGCCTATCTTCCTGGCCGATACAAGTATCTTCCAGGCTGATACAAGTATCTTCCAGGTCGATCAGTTAATTACGACTGCCTTAACAAGAAATCCTGATTAGAACTTCTGTTTTGAACTCGATCGTCCAGGCCGATAATAATATCATCCAGGCCGATGTGAGTAAAAATAGAGATTCTAAATCTCTCAAGTGTGTGTGTGTAGGGTTACTTAACATCAGTCACTTCAAACATTTACAATTGTCTCAAGAAAGGAAAAAAGAAAATTACAGACTGACTCAACCCTAATCTACCCAATCTATACCTGATTCTGATTTTCGTCTGATCTTTGGGTCCTGAAAAGTCAATAGAGAAAAAAAGGCTGTCGTAGTGAAAGAAGATTTGTTTGCTATCATCAAAATAATAATCCAAAAATAGGTTTGTAACAGAGCTGATTGAGGTTACAAGTGAACAATGGACCTGAAATATTAGTGAGCAATATTATTTGTTATCATCAAAATCATAGACTTGGGTCTAGATTTGTAAAAATATCATTCTCTTATATTTTCATTTTTCAATGAATTTATTGAAAAAGAGTTTGCTTGCCATTTATTCTAAATTGGGCTAATTCTCTTATTTTGGTTTGATGATGTAAAGAGCATGTTGAGTACTAATAATAACTCTTATTTTATAAATGTTAAATGACATTATAAATATTATCTCATTCATTACATAATTCACAAAGTTTTTATATGTATAGTTAAATATAGTGTAATGTATAGCCTCAATAGAAGAATGTAAGAATAACCAGAAGTATTGAGATACAATATTTGCTTACATAGACATACAATATTAAAATTTTAGGTTCTTAAGGATATATTATAACTATAGGAGATTAGAAAATATATTTTTCACCTTATAGGCTTGATAAAGATCATAGGATGCGTATTCTCTAAATCACATCAATAATTAAGAGTCTCATTGGAAAAGATATAAAATTTACACTCATCAATTAAATAGGTTTTATTTAAATTTTGTATCCATTATTTTTATTATTTTTATTTCATGATAGAATGTGCATAACCATCAATTTTATTTTAGAAGAATTATTATTATAATTAGAGTAAATAATAATATTTTGTTATAAGTAAGCATACTTTCTCATGGATTTGACACTCTACTCTATCACTTTATTACTTAATTTAACATGTATACTTGCATATATTAAGTGGAGTTTTATTATTTTTATAACAAAGTAAACCTAAGTATTATTTAGGGTTGATAGAGCTCTAGCTTTTTATATAATTCAAAAGTTCACTCAACAGTGCCCCATCAATAATCCCTAAGAGATGGGAAGAGTCTTTAATAATTCCTTGATTAATAATTAATTTTTCAACAAATACTTTGGTTAACTTAATAAATGTGGGAATAAGTCTTGCCAGAAGCAAATCTAACCATGATGAGCTTGCCCTTTGAGGGTAGTAGGAAATACATTGCAAAATAGTGCATCTGAGTCTCGCTAAATATGTATAATAGTGTTATGGTGATTGATGTGCTCAGAGGGTCAGAAAACCCATCATAAGAGTATATGCTTGAAAATTTAAAGCCTGTAAGAATAGGGTTTTAAAAGATTCTTTAGTTAGGGGTGATGACTCAAAAAGTTCTTGATGATGAAGGGATTGCCTTCCATGTCTTAAACGAAACTCTTCTCGGATAAGTTATCAAAGTTCTTCGCGTAGGGAATTATGAAAGATTTCAATAATGTGAGGTTGAGCCAAGTCTCCAATGATGACTAGAGGAATGTGGATTGGGTGTACCCCTGTGAGAGGGATGGGTAGAGCTAACTATGTTAATTATGTTGATGTCTTGCTATAACAAGGGGTGATATATTTACAGAGGGAGAGGAATCTTTACATGAACATGTTATGGTCTACATCCTTGGCTAATGGTAGATTGATAAGTGTAAATTATATAATATTTTTTTAGTTTTATTTTTAGTAAAATGTGTTGTTTTAGTTATTTTTTGTGAAAGAAAAACTCAAAAAAGACCAAAATTCTAAGTAGCCTACGATACTACGACATTGGATGAAATAACACTATAGTGCCACCTAGAACACCACTGAGACGCTACAATTTGGATATGGCAGTGTAGACTTCTCTATTTTCTATGGATGCAATGGCAACATAATCAACACCACAACATCATCTACGCCATGGAGTCAAAATATCAACATGGCTGTGATGGGTTCTTTGTTTATAAATACCATGATGCCACAATTCTCATTCCTTAGTGCCAAATTTTTGCCACTTTGATGCTGCAATGCTCTAATGTTACCAACTCTATGGCATTTTAATTGTAACTTCCAAAGGAAACATTCTACTAGTGAAGCGATGTGACTGTTCAATACATATTTGTTCCTTGTCAGCAAACACCATGATAAATCAAAAACATCAACACTGAGGTGTTAGTTAATTACATGGGTGTCGTGATACCAATCTTTCCAGCACCATAGCATCAGATGTCATTTTTATGTTTTTTATAAATAGTTATGATATTAAGTTTATAAGAGAGATCAGTCACTTGAGTAAACTTAGTACTATTTGGAGTACTTCTCTAGATCCCTCTTATTATAACGCCTAAGAGAGTCTAAGGAAGTACATTATATAATCATTTGTAGTGTAGCTTGTGTTTTTTAAGCAATTTTATAAGTTAAGGGAGAAGGAGTGCATAGAAGATACTTTGATCCTTTATGGTGATATCATTATCTTATATTTATATTTTTTTTTCATGAGTTTAATGAAAATAAGTTTTATAGTTATTTCTTTTATATCTGGCTAATTCTCTTATTTTGGATAGATGATGTAAAAGGCATGTTGAGTACTAATGAAGACACTTATTCTATAAATGTTAAATGATATTTTTCAATATTATCTCATTCTTTGTTTAATGCATATAGTGGGCATATGTATAGTTAAAATACAGTGTGATGTATATCCTCGATGGAGGAATGTAAGAACAACTAGGAATATTTAAATAATTTATTTGCATGTCTAGATACAATTTAAAGTGTTCTAGATTCTTAAGGAGATGTTTTAACTGAAGGAGGTTAGTAGACATCCTTTTCACCACTACAACCTCGACAGATATCTAGAAATGCATATCTCTAAATCACATATATAATTAAGAGTCTAATCAGAAAAAATTTGGAATTTGCATTCATAAATTAAAACCACTTTATTTAAATGTTGTATCCACTGTCTTTACTTTTTTTTATAATGATCGAATCTCCAAACTAGCATTTTTATTTTAGTGGGATAATTATTATAATCAGAGTAAATGATGGTAGTTTGTTTGTTAATAAGCTTACTTCCTTGTGGGTTTGACACTCTATCACTTTATTACTTAATTTGGCATGTATACTTATGTATATTAAGTAGGGCTTGTTATTCTTATATATAAAAGAAAACCTAAGCATTATTTAGGGTTGATAGAGCCTTAGATTTTATATAATTTATAAGTTCACTCTGCAACCCCCATCAAGTTTTTGGCATCATTATCAGGGAATAATTTTACTTCTTACATTTTTAATTATATTGTTGAATTAATTTCATTGTTAGACCTACTTTTATTAAACCTTATTTAAATCTTATAATGATCAAATTATGAGAATATATGTTCTTGAAGAAGAAATTGAACATATTATTAATGAGTGTCATGATTTTCATTATGGGGGACATTTTAGAGGTTTTAAAATTGCTTTTAAAATCTTTTAGTCTAGGATTTTTTTTGCCTACTCTATTTAAGGATTTGAATGAATATATAAAAAATACCATCAATGTTAAAGGGTAGGAAATATATCAAAAAGAAAAAGAAATGTCTTTGAACTATGTTTTAAAGATAATAATATTTGATGTTTGGGGAATAGATTTATATGAACTTTTGTGCCAATCCATGGAAATCAATATATTCTTATTATGTGGATTATATTTCTAAGTGGATTGAAGGTGTGGAAACCTTTAAAACTAATTCTCAAATTATGGTCAATTTATTTTAAAAAAATATATATTTTCTCTATATTTGGAATGGCAAGAGTTTTAATAAGTGGTGGAGGAAGTCATTTCTCCAATAAAAGAATAAAAATAATCTTAAAAAATATGGAATTTATCATAGGGTAGCAACTGCTTATCATCCCAAAACTAGTGGTCAAGCTAAAATTATAAATAGGGAGATAAAGAGAATCTTGAGAGAAAACAGTTAGTTCCAATATGAAGAATTAAACAATTAAGTTAAATGATGCATTATGGGCCTATATAATTACTTCTAAGACTCCTATTATTATGACTCCCTATAAATTAATTTTTGGAAAAGCTTGCTACCTTCCTTTGGAACTAGATCACAAAGCTTTCTAGGAAATAAAATGAAATTCTAATCATGAAGATATAAAAGAGAAAAGATTGATACAATTGAGAGAATTGGAAGAAATTAGAACCGAAGCTTATGAAAATGCAAGTATTTATAAAGGTGAAGTAAAAAAAAAAGACATGGACGAAAGATTCTTAGGAAAGAATTCACTACTAAACATGATGTTTTACTTTTTAATTCTAGACTTCAGCTATTCCTAGAAAAAATAAAATCCAGATGGTTAGGGCCAATCATTGCCATAAGAATATTTTCCAATAGAACTATAAAAATTCAAGATAAGGAATGGCTACATGTTTTTAAAGTGAATGTACATTGATTGAAACCCTAATTAGGTAGAGATATTGATTGATTATAAAGTATAATTGAATTGTTTCATTCTGAAATAAAATAATTGGTACAGTCCAGATGAAGAGTATAAACTTAGTGCATATGGGAGGCAATCCATTTATGTCTTTAGTAATCTTGTTGTGATTATTAGTATGGTGGTTTTTAAGCACTAGTTATCTTGTATTCTATATTTAGTTCTATATCTCACATGTCGTTACATTTTTTTATCATTCATATGAAAGCATGTGTTATTTACTAATACTTTCTTATATTTTTTATTCACATTATATTAAATTCCCCTTTTGCTTATATTTAAATATTTTCTTCAATTAGTATCTCTACATTCTGATTATTTAAATATCCTTAGTAAAAATGATAATGAAAATTTATATGAAATTAGAATAATAATAAAAATCTATATCGTAGTTTATATGAATATTGCTTTATAATTTATTGAGTGAAAAAACTAATAATTAACTAACTTAGATCATTTAAGAAATTAACTTAATTTAAATGTATAAGTTATACAAATATAAATTAACCCTTGAGTTAAAGATGAATAATAAAGGTTAAAGAATAGATATGAATATATTAAAATTAAAAAATTATAGCAACATAAATTTCGAATTAGTGATCCTAGTAAATCTGTACAATAAAAATATCAAGATTGTAAGAGTCTATAAAAAAATGATATTCAAAATCATTAACCATGTACTCCAAAAAAATAAAATGAAAAATGAAAAGAAAACGGTTCTCAAAAGAAAAGAAAAGAAGAAAGAGAGTACATTCAAAAATGAGTATAAATCAAAAGCTTAAAAAATTACTAGAATCTTATACTTAAATTCACAAAGGATAATATAGGAGAACTAATACAAAGAATGGAAAATAAATGAAATTTCAATCTTAACTACAAACACATCTAATCTTTAAGCTACATTATTTAAATTTATCATTCAAAAGTCAATGTTTATATTCATCATAAGCAAATTTATAAGTAATGATAAGGATGATTGGTTAGAATAATTATAAGAATTTTCAAACTAGAATTATAACTTTGTTTATTTCCACTACATATAGATTGTGATGTATTATCTTATATTTTAGTAATTTTAAATTATCACTTTATTCTTTAGTAAATTGATTAATAAGAACAGCAGATTTCTTAATTTGCTTGAGAACAAGCAAGAGTTTAAGATAGGGAGAATTTAAAAAGGCAAAATTATGTAATATTTAATGTGCTTTATTTAAAGTGAAAATTGAATGTTCAAGGAGGTTGTGACACCTCAAAGAATTAGCTCAAGTCTAACCAAGAGGAGGGGGGTGAATTGGTTATTTTAAAAAAATTAAACAAAAAAAATCTTTTTATAGCATTTTTAGTATATGAAGATAAACACCTTAATCCCTTAATGCCAAAGCATATTAATCTCATAATAATAGAAAATTAGAATTTGACAACTACATAGTAAATATTAGAAAAATAAAAGTGCAAAAAAATAAGAACAAAATACAAAAAAATTTATAGTGGTTCGGTCCAACCTGACCTTGTTTTACTCCTAAAAATCTCTTTTTCATGTATTGCACTAAAAGTAGTGTCTCTCCTTTTACCCCCACAGCAAGGCGGAGAAACCCTTACTAATTTTTTCACCAACCCTATGAAGGCAATAAATTTGAGATCCTTTTTCACCCTCCTAGTGAAGGTAAAGAACCTGGAATCCTTTTTCATCCTTTTGGTGATGGAAGGGAACCAAGAGTCCTTTTTTGTCCCTCCTAGAGAAGGAAAAGAACTTGGGACTAGTGCTGTGGAAAGTCTTCCCGGATCCACCAAAGAGTCGTGACAAAAGCTTAAAGAAGATAGAGAAGAACCTTGCTTGGAGTAACATTCTGAATCCCTCATAACTATCTCTAACAAACAACTCTCCCTCTCTTCTCTCTCAAAGCACTCCTTAACTCACTCTCTATGCTCCCTCTCAAGACACTTAACAGTAAAAGTGTTTTGAAAAAGACTATGTGAAAACTTAAATAGAGAGCCTCTCAAAAAGCCCTAAATTTAAATCTACCAATTCTGATCGTCCAGTACAATATAGTATTATCCTGTAATATTAGTTCAAAGTACTCCTACTATTGTTCTATACAATAATTTAAAAGAGATGAATTGATCATCCAGGATGATTAATAATATCGTCTAATATGATTAGAACAAAATAACATTCTTAGACAATACGAAATATATTGCCTTATATGATCAGCTCAAGAGATGTATTGATCTTCAAGTATGATTGGCAATGATATAATTATCATCCCCTACAAAGCTCGGTTCATACAGTACAAAATTAGAGGTTTGTCCTTCGTGATTAGTTGAAAAACTATGGAATTTGGTCTTGGATGATAGACGACTATTTAATTATTGCTCCATGCATCGCTCGTGCCATACAGTACGATCATCACCAATAATCCTATTTGATTTGATTGAATAAATTAACTATAAGTATTCCTTTAATCACAAGATTAATTTAGGTATGATTGCCATATATTATACAATACGATGCATATAGTATGGTACGATTAGACAAAAATTTTAAATATTAAAAAATTACCTAAATTATGATTAGTGGCTTTTTTACTAATTATAACTGACTATCCTATACGATACGGATCATATAATACGATGAGTTTAATCAATCTTACTTAGTATTCATGCCCTAATTATGGTTTTTTGGTTAAGTGATCGTCAAGTACCATATAAATCATATTGTACAATTAGTTCGAAAAATAAAAAATTGTCTAACTCACTAACTCACACTCTTAAGTGTGTATGTGCAAGGTTACTTAACTTTTGGATTCACCACAATATATATTTAGCTCAAGAAAGGTAAAAAGTATAAAAAGGCTAAAAAATATATACTTTATTCCTAGTTTACCCAGTCTTGAGTTGATTGAGGTTGCAAGTGAGCTATGATCTTAAAATGTTAGTGAGTAGGGCAAAACCACAAGATTTGGATAGCACAATGAAAAATTCAATAATATTTATTTTTATCAAAATCACAATATTTGGATCCAAATTTATAATAATCTCTCCTTCTTTATGATGACAAATATTATTTATTTATTATTCAAGAGTGTTTTGTTATTCCCTAAGCTCCCCCTCACTAAGTTAATTTTTTAAAATATGGGTGGTGTAAATTTTTTAAAAAAATTTTAAAATAAAGCACATAATAGGAGAACATAGAAAACTAAAAGATAATCATGGAATTAAACATTTTAAAGCAAAATATAAGCTAGCAACACATACTACTGCCCCTTTTGACATCATAAAAAGAGGAGAAAACAACATCAGATAAATAGGAAAAAAAAGTACATATATATAAAATAGAAAAGAAACTAAAATAAATAAGGATTCTGATCAGATTGAGGTGGAGGTGGTGGTGTCTTGAAGTAATAGTGGATTATGGCAAACTAGTTTCCAAACCACGCCATATCCTGGTTATGTTGTTGCTGCTGGGCTACATACTGATCGAAGCAAGCTAAGTCATTCTCATGTGGTTGTTGCTTCTCAACTACGTAAGTATCAAAATAGAGCTCCCACTAATCAAACTGTAAGACTAGATGAACAAATTGAGATTGCTGGCAGATAGGAGCAGGTATTGGAACAGGTCCTCCCTCTTCTATTGTAGACTCTTCATTTACATAGCGAACATTGTGAAGATGAGCACTATGAAGTACATTGAAGGAGCTAGTTATGTAATAGACTGGGAGGTGATCAGGTGGTGCAGGATAATGGAACTTGTATTTGGTTTCTAGGACAAATGCAATGATATATCCAAAGGCTAGATTAGGTATCCTCTTATGGCGTGGATCTCTAATGATTAATAGATGTTCAAGATAGTGGATAATAAGGTTAACTTTATTGACGTTAATTTGAGCCATTATAAAATAGGTTACAAGAGAAATAATATGAGTAATGTTAATTCAGTCAGTAGCTTTAGGAATGATAGAGTTTCTAAGTATATGTTGGATGATGTGAGCATCCTGAATTAGAGTATTGACATGGGTGATGTGGTATTTAACATTGGATTCCCTAAGGGTGGTGTTGGCAGGGGTCCAATCAAAATCAAGATTTGCAACTAGAATATAAATTTATTCAGCAGTAGTGGAAAGATGTAGAAAGTCATGGAAGTCTTGGTAGGTAATCTCCACTAATCACCTATTAACATAAGATTGGAGGACAATACCCTCACTATTGATTCTAAGGCTTGCAAAAAATTCAAAAAAGTAATTCATAATTAAAAGGGTAAACAAGAGTAAGAATAAAAGTGAGAGTGGTATAGACAAACAGTGGTAGTACTTAAAAGTTTAGATCCTCCAATTTAATGACTTTGGAGGGAGTAATTCCTGCATTCTTATATCTATTGTAAGCCTCTTCATTAGTACCCTCAATAAATAAAGGATCTACTTGACATCAAGAATAACTCCTAACGAGTGCTCGAGAATGATTTCCTCAAGATATTGCCAAGATTTAGAGCTCAAGTGAGAGGGGAGGTGAGTTGGAAGGATTGGAGTGAAGAACAAAGCATGAATTTGGTATATTTATATAGAATCGGCCAGATCATATAGTATGATCATGAGATCATACTGGACAATCGAGTATAATCAATTCATCCAGTCAGATCCAGTTAAAAAGTTAATCTCATCGTACAGTATGATTAGAATCATACTAGATGATTAAAGACAAAGCGTTCATCCTGAGGAGTCAGTATGGATGATTATTGATTAATCAGATTGTAAAGTATGAATATATGTTCATACAATATGATAAATTATTTAATATCATACCAACCAAATTCAATTACTCCAACATCTACTGCCACATAGATCATATAATATGATCACCAATAATGCAGAAATATGAGTCATTGGATGCATTGTGATCAGATATATGATAATAGTTATGAATATTATATATATATATATATATATATCTCATAACCGCCGGTTCAAGCCGGTTCAATCTAGTTTGTGGCTAAAGCAGTTTTTATAAAATTCCAGACCAACCGGCAGACTGGTTCACTGTTCAACCGATTGAACCGGCTGGTCCGGTTTGGTTTTCAAAGCACTGCTTAGCGCATCTTTTGTTTTTTGATACACTTTTTGCATCGTTCAACTTTGGCGTACATTGCACATCTTTTCAGCTTTGGGATCATTTTATACCTCTTTTCTTTTTGTAAACCTTTCTATATCTTTAAAGACTTTCAGTTATTATCATCCAAATATGAGAGAAGGAGAACTCACTCTCTTATATAAGGAAGAGTAAACCACAAAACAAAATCCAATCCTTATGATATAGGCAAACAACCTGATTAAGAAAATCTAAAATATATTCATAGAGTTGTAAAAATATTCATATGAGATAGAATATTGTATAGAGATGAAACAAATCTATATTTCTAGGTCTAATTTTTAATTTGAAATAGAATTTGATTCAAAAGGAAATTTAACCACTAAAGGAGTTAAAGGAATATGGATAATTTTCAATTTTTCTTTCTTTAACTATTTTAGTGGAGTCAATTATTACTTATAAAAAATATATAAGAATTTTATTTTAAAAAAAGGTTCAAGTAATAAAGTGAGTAGTGATCAGATTCTTATGTTTTAAAAGAAATAAACAAACACATGCATAAAGAAAAACAAAAATTCTTAAAAGACAAAAATATAAAACAAAAATAACAATTGAATTTTAGATTTTCAAAGCATCCAATTTCAAGCATGAATATCTATGACACCTAATCTTATTCTTAAGTAGCTGAATGTTTCAAAAGATAGTGGTTTTGTAAAGATATCTATAAGTTGATTGTTAGTGGATATATGATGTAGCTCTATGTCTCCATTGGTGAAATGGTCCCTAATAAAATATTGCCTTATGTTTATATATTTGGTCCTAGAATGTTGGATTGGATTCTTTGAAATACATATAGCACTAGTGTTATCACATAAGATTAGGATGGTGCCTATAGGTATTCTTAAATCAAGAATTTATTACTTTAACTAAAGAACCTATGCCACATAACTTCCTAAGACTATATATTTAGCTTTTATAGTGGATAGGGGCTACTGAATTCTATTTTCTACTGGACTAGGAGACTAAAGATTGTCCTATGAATTGATAGGTTCTAGAAGTGATCTTCCTATCAACTCTACATCGTACAAAGTTTGAATTAGAATATCCAATGATTTTAAAGGAAGTATTATGCCTAGGATACCTGATTCCCAAGTCTTGGGTTCCTACGAGATACCTAAGAATTCTCTTAACAACAGTCAAGTTGAATTCTTTTGAATCAATCTAAAATATAGCATAAAGACAAACACTAAACATAATATCAGGTATACTCGTAGTTAAATAAATAAATGATCTAATTATTCCTCTATATTTCTTCGATCAACTGACTTTTCAATTGAGTCCTTATCCAACTGTATTGTAGAACTCATGGGAGTGTTAATTATCTTGGCTTTAACCATTTCATATTTCATAAGGATGTCCTAAATGTATTTTGATTGACTAAGAAAAATCAATCATCCTTCTACCTTATACTAAATTCAAGAAAATAGTTATGTCCTCTCATTATATTCATCTCAAACTCTTTACTCATTATCTTATAAAAATTATCACACAACTTTTTATAAGAAGATTAAAACAAAATATCATCAATATAAATCTGGATAATGAGTATTTCTTCTCTTACCTTCTTAAGAAATAGGGTGGTGTGTATGCTTCCCTTAACAAAGGTTTGATCTAGTAGGAATGTGCTCAGCCTTTCATACCATACTCTAGGAGCTTATTTCAGTTCATATAATACCTTTTTTAATTTAAACACATAATTAAGAAATTATAATTTTTTAAAGCTTGGGGGTTGTTCAACATTCACATCTTCTTTTCTTACCCTGATAAGAAAGACACTATTAATATCCATTTGGTATAATTTGAATCCCTTAAAGTAGGCAAAAGCTAGTAGCACCCTTATTACTTCTATTCTAACTACAGGGGAAAAAGTCTCTTCAAAGTCATTCACTTTTATTTGGCTGTACCCCTTTGCCAGTAGTCTTACTTTATTTCTATCCACTTCAACACAATCATTTATCTTATTTTTGAAAACCCATTTTGCTCCAACAATACTCTTGTCTATAGATCTTTCAACTAACTCCTAAATATCATTTTTAGAAAATTAATTTAATTCTTCTATATAGATAGGATTTATAATTTATTAGATAGTGCTTAAATTGTGTTGTTGGTTAAATCATTGAGATAATGGTAGAGTAGTTAACTTCTTTCCTTAGTCCATACCTAGTTCTAACACCTTCATATATGTCTCTTAAGATCAGTTCTTTAGAATGACTTAAAGAATAACACCATTCTTTAGGCAGTGAATTTTCAAGTTCTACTCTTTCTCCATATTTACAAATTCTACTCCTTGAGTGAACTCAAACACTTCTTATTCTTCTACCCTAGACCCTCCATTATTATTAGATTCATAAAAAATTACATAAGTAATCTCCTCTACCACCATTATCCTCTTATTGAAAACTCTATAGGATTTTCCAACATTTGAGTATCCTAGGAAGACTCGTTCATCAGACTTAGGGTCAAACTTTCATGGCATATATTTCTCATTGTTTTATATCGAAAAACATGAAGGTGAGAGAGGTTGGGTGTCCTTCCCTTAAGAATTTCATAAGGTGTCTTGTTTAGCTTAGATCTAACATTAATCCTATTCAGAATATAATATGATGTGTTTATTACTTCTCCTCAATAGTATTTATGAAGTGAGTATTCAGCTAACATGACTCTAGAAGCTTTTATCAAGGTCATGTTCTTTCTTTTAGCTACCCCTTGCTCCTTATAATAAGATTTAAATTTTTTATTTTCAAATTCTCCACCATGGTGATTGTGAATGGTTAGGATTTATATTCTAGCTTCCTCTGAATCCAAGCAGAGAATGTCCTAAACTCCTCAAATGATTCACTTTTATGAGATAAGAATATATCCCAAGTAAACCTTGAGTAAACATTAAAAATCACATACCCAAAAACTTTCCCTCCTAGGCTTGTAGTGTTAACGGGTCCAAAAAGAACTATGGAAATGACTTCTAAATGTATGTTAGTGTTAATGTCCTTAATTGAGTGGAAAGAATATTTGACTTATTTTACTAACTAACAGGCATCACATAGGTGGTCCTTAATGAATTTTAGTTTGGGTATGCCTCTCACTAAATCTTTTTGAGTGATTTTTCTAAGATTTTTTATACTTGCATGACACACTCTCCTATAACATAATAAGAATTCATCAACAATAGTTTTTAGGCAAAGAAAAGTAATAGATTCAATGCAATTCAAATCAAAGATGTAAACATTATTAATTATTTTCCCTTACAAAGTAATTTTTCCATTTAATCTTATCAAATAGATGCTGGATAAAAATTTTATGTTGAAGCCTTTATCATAGAGTTGGCTAATGTTGAGCAAATTATGTTTTAAGCCATCTACCAGTAAAATATTTTCAATGTTGAAAATTTTTAAGTTGTCAATTATACCTGATCTAACCACCTTTCTAGTGGTGTTATCTCCAAGTATTACCTTGCCCCTTGCCCTAGCCTCCAGCATGATGAATTACTTTATCTCTCTAGCCATATGCCTTGAATATCCATTATCTAGGTACCACATACTCTCACTGAGCCTTTTGTGAGAGCAGCCTTATAAAATCATCAATGATTATATTTAGGAATCCAAACAAGTTTGGGTCCATCTTATGGATTGAAGGATGAAGTGTTTTCATGATATGCTTTGATTTATGCAAATTTGGCCTCCATACTAAAAGTGTTCTATGGTGGACAGTACAAGTGTGAGAGATATTTCCTAGCATGCCATAATAAAAGCACCTAACTCCTAGGAATGGATTCACTAATCTATATGGATTATGGTGCCTCTTCCTAAGTTTAAATGATGCATGTTGTAATGATAATTTATGAAATTTTGCAAGTGCAAGTGTTGGTTTTTTTTTAAAGTCTGTTACTTCCTCTTGCAAAAAATTGTTTGTACTTTCAAAAATTTAATTGTTAATTTTTAATGCATGCTCCCTATCATCAACTTCATCTAAACATACGTTTAATTCTTTAACTAAATTTTCTAAATCAACATGAGATGATTCAAAGATTCTTGACTAGCAGTTAAATCATAACACTTCTTGTTTAATACATCAAATTCATCAAGTAAGATCATATAATTATTATCCAAAGTAGAGTGATCTTTTCTGAGGCATTTATGCTCTTTTTGCAAATATGAAAAATCAAAATTAAGGCTTGCATAAATTTTCTTAAGTTTCATATACGCATTATGATTTTTTTCAGAAGCTTCAAATAGTTCATCATACGAAAGCTCATATACCTCGTCATGATCAGAATGATCAAGATGGTTAATTGTCATTAAGCACTGGTTGGTTACCTCCTCTTCAGCTTCTATTTCAAATGAGCCTTAAGTGGAGTCTGCCCAAAAATCCTTTTGAGTTTATTGCTTGCTCTTCTTAAGTTTGGCTTTTTCTTCACCCTTCTACTTAATTGGGTGAGCTTTAAGATTAGGGAAATCAGTCCTCATGTGCCTTGGCTTCCTACATTCAAAATAGAAGACATCAAAAGAAACTTTAGAATTTTTATTAGGTTTATCTTTATTCCATTGCTAATGACACTTTTGCTTTTTCTTTAGAAAGCTTTTAAATTGTCTTGTCATCAGCATAATGCCATCATCATCATTAGTAATAAAATTATCGCTATCAAGATCATCAGCCTTTAAGGCTATAGTTTTCTCTTATTTTCTCACACGTATTAATTTGTCTTTGGCTCACTCCTTTCTCATAAGCAATAAGGGATCCAAGTAAGTTATTAAGTGAATAACCATTCAGATCCTTAGATTAGTAATAATTATTATTTTTGAATCATAGGAACTAGGTAGACAATGTAGAATATTGTTAACTTTTTTAAAATGTATAAGTTATCTACCTAATGCATGCAGGGAAGTGACAATTTGAGTGAACCTAGTATATATTTTAGAAATATATTAACTAGGTTTCATGTGAAATAGTTCATAATCATGAAGCAGAATGTTCAACCTAGATTATTTCACTTCATTTATTTCTTTATAGGTTATGCAGTGTTTATCCTAAATTTCATTTCCAATTGTACAAGTAGATACACACATGTAATCTTTGTATTTTACTGCATAGAAAAAGTAGTTTAAACATTTTGCATTTAATTGGGCTAAATCTCTATCATCTATGCTCCATTAAAAAAATTTAGTTTAGTTTTAATGCCATTTACAAAATGAGAAGGTGTAAAGTATCCTTCCAAAACTAACATCCACAAGTGATTATCTATAAATTGCAAGAAAGTAGGCATGAATTTTCCAAAAATCAAAAGGAATATTATTAAATAATAGTGGTCATGTGATTGAATAACTTTTTGTAGTATTATGATATCCAAAGTTAGTCATTAATCATTTTCAAAAGTTTTCTAAAACTTAGTTTTTGAATCCAGCTCTAATACCACTTAAAGTTAAAGGAGATTGTGAGACCTCAAAGAACTAGCTCTAGGCTAACCAAGACGTGGGGTGAATTGATTATTTTAATAAATTAAAAAAAAAATAATATCATTTTGTATCCTTTTAATATTTGAAAATAAACACCTTAATCCCTTAATGCGAAAGAAGATTAATTTCACAATAATAAAAAATCAGATTTTGTCAACCACACTATAAACCACAGAAAAAAAAGTGCATACTAATAAGTATAAAACACATAAAAATTTATAGTGCTTCAGTTCAACCTAACTTACGTTCACTCCCTGGAAACCTCCTTTCTAGGTATTACACTAAAATTAGTGTCTCTCATTTTTCCCCCACAGCAAGGCGGAGAAGCCTTATAAAATTTTGTTCACTAACCTGGTTAAGGCATAGAATTTGAAATTCTTTTTCACCCTCCTGGTGAAGGCAGATAACCTGGAATCTTTTTTCACCCTTTTGGTGACTACGAGAACCAAGGATCCTTTTTCTCTCTCCTGAAGAAGGTAGAGAACCTAGACTAGTGTTGTGGAAAGTCTTCCTGAAGCTACCAAAGGATTAAGGCAAAAGCTTAAAAAAGATATGGAAGAACCTTGCGTAGAGTAACCTTGTCTATCCCTCACAACCCTCTCTCATAAATAACTCTCCCTCTCTTCTCTCTCAAAGAACTCCTTAACTCCCTCTCTATGCTCCCTCTCAAGACACTTAGCAGTAAAGGACTTTGAAATAAGACTATGTGAAAGGTTAAATAGAAAGCCTCTCATAAAGCCCTAAATTTTAGTCTATCGATTTTGATCATCCATTATGATCCAAGATTGCCTTATACGATTAGTTCAAAGTACTCCTGTTAGGATTGTACAAGAAAATATACCCTATTCAATCAATTCAAAGAGATGAATTTATCGTCCAGGATGATTGAGAACATCGCACATTATGATTAAAGTAAAATAAGTTTTTTAGATAATATGTATTACCCTATATAATATGTTCAAGAGATGTACTGAGCATCTAGTACAATAGATGATAATTTAATTATCATCTCATATAGAGCTCAGTTCATACAGTATGACATTAGAGGTTCGTCTTGTATAATTAGTTGAAAAACTATGGCATTTCAACTTGGACAATAGGCGATAATTTAATTATCATCCCATGCATCACTCGGGACATATAATATGATTATCATCAATCATTCTTTATGATTTTATTGAACTAATTAACCATAATTATTCCCCTAATCATAGGATTAATTTAGGTAGGATTATTATATATCATACAGTATGATGTATATCATACGTTATGATTAGACATATATTTTGAATATTAAAAAAATACCTAAATTATGATTGACGGCTATTTTTCTGATATGACTTATCATCCTATACACTAGGGATCGTACAGTATAATGAGTTTAATAAACCTTACTTATTACGGGTGCCCTAATTATGGTTTTTTCATTAATTGATCATCCAATATGATATAAAACATATTGTATAACTAGTTCAAAAAACTAAAAAAAAATTCTAACTCACCAACTCATTCCCATGAGTATGTGTATGTAAGGCCATTTAGCTTTAGGATCCACCATAATATATATTTAACTTAAGAAAGATAAAAAGTACAAAAAGACTAAAAAATATAGACTTTATTCCTAGTCTTCCCAGTCTTGAGTTGATTGAGGTTACAAGTGAGCTATGATCCTAAAATATTAGTGAGATAGGCAAAACATATATGCAATAGATTCAAATAGCATAGTAAAAAATCAATAATATTCAAAATCATCAAAATCATAAGACTTGGGTTTAAATTTGTGACAAAAATGTGTTATTCTAAGTAGTCTATAATTATGTATCATTATACAAAATAACATCGCAATGCCACCTGGAACACCGCTGAGGCGCTATAATTTGGACATGGCAGCACAAACTACTCTATTTTCTAATGCTACGATGACAACATAATCAACACCACAACATTATTAGCATCTTAGCATCAAAATGTCAATATGGCAATGCAAGATTCTCTATTTACAAATGCTGAGGTGATATAATTCTCACGTCTTAGTGCCAACTTTTATAACTCAGGCCCTACGAGGCTCTAATGTTAGCAGCACCATGACAATATAGTTGTAACTTTTAAGGGACACATTCTGCAATTGAAGCGACTTGAATGTTCACTAAATAGCTATTCCACATAAGTAAGCACTGCGTGGAGCATAAACATCAGTGTCGTTTACTTCATAAGCACCACGATGCCAATCTTTTGAGCATCGCAGTGCCATATGTCTTTTTTATATATATTTTTTATAAATAGTTATTATATTATGTTTGTAAGAGAGTTCAGTCACTTGAGTAAATTCAATACTATTCGGTACTTCATGGATCCCTCTTAGAGTAACACTTAAGGGAGTCTAGGGAAGTACATGATACAATTATTTGGAATATTAGCCAATGTTTTTAAGGGACAAGGAGTGTAGTGGAGATACTTTGATCCTTTTTGGTGATATCATTCGCTTATATTTTCATTATTCAATAGGTTTAATGAAAAAGCATTTTCTTGTTATTTCTTTTATGCCTGACTAATTCTCTTATTTTTTATTGATGATATAAATAACATGTTGAGTATTAATGAAGACACTTATTCTATAAATGTTAAATGATATTTTTAATCTCATCATATTAATTAATGCATATAGTAGCCATATGTGTAGTTAAAAAATATAGTATTATGTATAGACTGTATGGAGGAATATAATAATAATCATGAATATTTAGATAGAATGTTTGTATGCCTAGATATAGGATGTAAAATATTCTAAGTTCTTAAGGGGATCTTATAACTATTGGAGGCCAACAAATATTATTTTCACCATTACAAGCTTGGTAGCGATCTAAGGATACATATACTCTAAATCATATTTATAATTTAGAATCTAATTAGGAAAGATACAAAATTCATATTCATCAATATAAAATACTTTTTTTAAATATTATATCCACTATCTTTACTATTTTTATTAAATAATTGAATATCCAAAACTAACATTTTTATTTTAGTAGGATAATTATTACAATTAGAATAAATGGTAGTTGTTTGTTTGTAATTGAGCATCATTTCTCATGGGTTTGACACTCTACTATATCACTTTATTACTTTATTTGACACTTATACTTGCATATATTAAGTGGAGATTATTATTTTATATATATAAAAGAAAATCTAAGCATTGTTTATGGATGATGGAGCCCTAGATTTTATATAATTTTTAAGTTCACTCCACAGCCACCATCATAGATCTCGAGGGAGATGGGTTTCCTCTTATTGCGCTAGCATTGGTTAGCATGTGCCTCATATTAAAGAACTTTATTCTAAGACTCTTCCATTTTTTAGATACGATCTTCCAAGGATAGCCCAAAAGTTTCATCCCCAAAAAGTTTTTTTTTCCATTGAGAAAGAAAGAAGTATATGTCTGGCATACCAGATACATAGATTGATTCCTTGATTGATATAAGTAAGAGAGATAGGCTCCGTTATTTTGATTGTTATACTTGTTGGACATTAAAGGAGGGCATCAATTGAGCTTATATTAGAGGAATTATTTCTCATAAACAGTGCAAAACTGTTGCAGGATAGCATATTCATGTTGGTAGAGTGATTGAATTTTTTTATCCTAGCTATACACAGATATCAAGCATATAAATAGATAGTTGAAGAGAGTAAAAATATACCAAAATTTTTTTATGTGAAAATTCAAAGATGAAAAAAATCATGGGGCCTCGCTCAGGTTAAAAGATTCTATTAAATTTGAGCGAATTACAAAAGTTGACATGTCCCTTAACTTAGAGATGGTGCAATTACAATAGTTTGGAGGGTTGTGAAAAAGTTTGATAGGGGTTGGGATGAAGTCCTACACTATTCGAGTGGAAGTTCAGTGGTGGTTGGGAGTTGGGCTGAAGTCTGATGGTGGTCAACGGCCAGGTGGAAGTTCGACGGTGGTACGGGGTCGAGAGGTGGACCAATGATAATCGGCAGTCGGTTAGTGGTCAGGCAAAAGTTCAAAAGCTAAAGATGACCCGGTAGTGGTTAGCGGTTGGGTGGTAATTTAGCGATGGTCCAAAGGTGGTCAAGCTTAAGTACAGTGGTGGTCAGGTGGTGGTTTAATTGGCTAATAGAAATTTGCCTGTGGTGGTGCTTGGGTAGAGCTCTAGAACCTTAAAGCCTCATAGCACTTTCCAACCTCTAGCCAAAGGTCCCCTTCGTGGAGAGAGGGGGGGTTTATTTATAAATTTTGAAAATGGCTTGCCCCATAAATATGGAGAAGATTGAGGGTAAATATGGATTGCTCTATTGAATGTCTCATATTGATTCTCTTGATCAAAGAGCTTTCATCAAGAATTTAGGTGTCTTAATGATGCCTCAGATTGGTTATCAGGGCATGATAAGCCTTCAATTTATGTAAAAATTAGCATAAAAACATTTATAAAATTTTCAAGTAACACTTCTTCCCATTTCTCTATAAAAATTGATCGAAATTGAGGTGCCTGAATTAATCGAGTACATATTCGCTCAATAAAAAGTACGCTCAATAAATTTAGAAAAACCAAAGCATGTACACTAATCAATGTTGGAAGAAAGAATGAAAAAAATGAAATTTAAATAGATCATAATATGCCATTAAATAAAAATTAGGAAAAGAAACTTCACTAAGATCCAAAGTCTGCCATATTTTTGAATAATAAAGAACCTAAATCAAGTCCAATCGAAGAAAATCCAAGTGAAAAGAAAATAAATCACCATAAAAAAAATAAACATGAGTAAAAACCCTCCACATCCAGTTACGATCAAAGTCGAAAGAAAAGGCAGAAATGACAAAACCTAACTAAAGCATAGCAAATCATGGCGAATGGAAAATTTAAAGGTACTTTGAAAACTCTAATAAAAAATGAATAAATAAGAGAAAAACCTCTAGATTTATAAACCCCTAGTTAAACTCAATAAGAATGAAAAATCAAATATTTATCATAGTGGGATAAAGCAAGTGAGTAGGCCTATCAAGGCTGACATCTGTCAGGTAACCCTTCTCCGTGATATTTTGGCCCAAAAGAATACAAGTGAGAGAAAATCATGACTTCTTCAGCCACCTTTCCATCTCTGGAAGGCTCTCCATCTTCATGGTCTTCATTGGCAAATCAATTGATCTCACATCAAAATTCCATTCTCCAACCAGTGTAGAAAAAGTAAAACTCACCTGTAGTAGCAGCAAAGTTTATAAAGCTATAAAAAAGTAAGGTACAAAAGCCAATAAAATAGTACAATAAAGAAATTAATAAACTAGTATGTGTGTCAAATCAATAATATAGGCGTTATATCAGTATTATCAATTAATAAAAAACTTACGTAAAGTGGAAAAACTAATGCATTGATAAAAACTATCAAAATCAAATCAACACAATAAAATCATATAGGAGTGTGCATATATTATATATGTATTTATATCAATATTAAATTAATATATTATGTGCTCATTATGTCGCATACTTAATATCAGTATAATGAATATATAATATCAAATAATATTGTGTATATATCGATAATAATAACATTTAAATGGTAGAAGTAGTAAAATAATATAATAACAGTAAATTCATCTTATAAAAATAAATTGTATGGTAAAAAAAATAATACCTGAATAACATGTATTTCAGTAATCGCACTAAATAAGTAAGAAGTTCTATCTATTATAATATTTTTTAATAATCAGTAATTGATAGTTAGTAACCATTGACCCAGTAAATAGAGTCGACACTCTTTACCCATCAACACAGTAATAACTTCTTTTAACTCTCAGTCATTATATCAGTAGAGGATAACACCCAATCATAATATTTAAATGAAAGTCTATTAGCCTATCATCATGTACACGTCAATCAATCTCAAATCAATGTGTCAACTAGTCTTTACTCATCTTTTACATATATTCATTAGTATCACAATAATATAATAGTAATATCGACCAGTTATTACTCAATCATATACATATCCACATTCATTTATAATACATTATATTAAATAAAGTATAATTGAGATTAATTTAGCAAATATTAAAATATCCTAATGGTAGATAATAAAAAATCTTACTAACAAAGTATTCATATTCTAAAAAATTAATCAAATAACTTGAAATCATATATAACAACATTGTGAAGCTTTAATTAAATTAAACCACTATTTTTAGATGTAAAAATAAAATTTTAAATTGGTAACAATCATTTTTTTAAATCACTGAATAAAAAATCTCAAATAAATACTAAAAATATTCATAATCTTAATCTCTATAATATATATATATATATAATTACATGGTAAAAGTTTTACTAACATTAAATTATCCTTATTTTTAATTAATAGAAATAAAAATTGATCAAAAAATTGTCAAAAATATAAAATTGTTGAAATCAGAAATAGGATAATGGTTCTTTATAATGAGACTAGAAAATCTCCAAACATGATCGACATACAAAAATTGCTCTACGGGCTCTTAAATCTTGCTTTCACTTTTCTCTCTCCTCAAATTTCTCTTTAATTTTCCTTCATAGTTTTTTGTTAGCTGAATTGAAGAAATGAGACTCAAAAACCATAATAAATGTAATGGAATAAGATATTTACAAAATAAAAAAAATATAAGTATATAATATAATTAATTTTTAGTATAAAATTCTTTTGGGGCATCAAAATTAAAAAAAATATATAAAATAACTCATTTTAGATTTTTTTTATGAAATCAGTTTATAAATTGTCACTTTACGTCCCAAAATCTTTACTTATACTGATAGGTGTCAATTTATTAAGGATATGTACTAGTACTTAAAAATTATGAAAAAAATTTGAATAATTAAATCCCTATAATATCTATGTTATAAAAAAGATTATTTGTGATTTAGACTTATATAGAATGACTCCTAAAAATATTTATTTAACTCGGATAAAATATGAACTATTGTAATCTACCTATCTTTCAAAAATAACATTCTCAATATTTCCCTTAAGAATTTAGGCACAAAATAAAAATAAACCAAATTTATACAACCTAAACTCAAATCAAATTAAACTCAAATAAACGCTCATTAAAAAAACATAAAATCATGAAGTATAATCTATCACTTGTCATTCAATTATATATGATATGCTATGTCATGCAATCATTTAAAATAAAATTCTTACCAGCAGAAATCTTAGGTTATTAGTAGTCCTCCAAATACTATATGTTGTATACATATGACATCACTAGGTAGGTGCAGTCGGTCCTGGTGCAACAGTCTTCCTCTGAATACTACTAATAGCTTTATTTTCTTCATTATTGGTTAATCTTTCACTATATACTCTTGACCATACAGTCCTCTATCCTTCAGTTTATCTAGACTATCTTACTCTATGTAGATAAACCGTTAATTACCTTATGCCTTGGTTAACCAGATAAAAAATATTACCATTTCAATAAGTAACACTATCCTATGTGTATTCTTCCATAATGAACACGTTCATTATGACTAGAACTGCCTTTAGATTTTATCAATCCATATCACATTAAATAATTGTATTTTCTTTTGTTATCATTAACACTTTCTCTATGCCTTCTTAATTCATTCTTAGTCCTTCTATTGACATCATATCAAGATCCCACATCATACATATGTATTAGTACTGCCTAATAAATCTCTATCAATCTAGAACGCTCTATTATTTTAGAAAATTCTTGAATCTATAGAGGTATTAATAGATGTCTTAACCACCTGTTTAATCCTTACAAAAATATGTAGCATTTTTTTTAGCACTAGAGATCAAGTGAGTAGCATGCCAGACAAGAGCAATAATCTTGACCTCATACTACATTACTATTGTACATCCCTGCTTTAACTTAATAAAAGCTTCTTGCATTTATCGTTGGGTTGATGGAGATACAAATCACATTCTAAATACTGTAGTGAACTCATCCCAAGTGATCTCAGCATTTATCTTCTCTTAGAATTTATCTTTATGCTGTCCAACTCACCATCTCTTAGCCTCTCCTCCAAATAAAAACATTACTAGCAGTACTTTCCAGACCTCTAAGCATTACATACTTTCAAAGATCTTCTCTATCCCCAATAACTAATCTTTTGCAACTTGTGGTCCTACAACTCCTTTGAATAATAAGGGATTTAGCTTACAAAATATCTATAAGTGCTTATCTTCCTCTTCTTCTTTACTCCAAGCTGATTTACTTTGTGTATCCCCCATTACCAATGCTATAATAGTAGCCAACTGCATTATACTATATGATGGCATTGAAGTTGTATTATATTACTCATTAGTTACATTTGGCTTTAACAGATCTATTTTGATTATTCACCTAAATAATTCAGACATGCAATCATTTATATATGCAAAATAATATACATTAATCTACCAAATTTATCCAACTCACAATTAATTCCTAGTGAAGCACAACTCTTCACCAAAACCTACAACTAAACTCAAAGCATGATAAATGAGTGATATGCATGTCAGCAATCAAACATAGTTGTAGCATTTATATAATCATTGAATTAGTATAGAAAAAGTAAAATTCACATGCTATAACAATAAAGTCTGTAAAATAATAAGATAATATGATATGAAAGCCAATAAAATAATATAGCAAGGGAACTAATAAACTAGTATGGGTGTCAAATAAATAATACATTTATTGTATCAATACTATCAACCATTAAGAGAATTTTGTAAAGTTGTAAAACCAAACCATCGATAAAAAATTATCAAATCATATCAATGAAATAAAATCATATAGGAGTGTACACATATTATCCATATATTATATATTAATATTAAATCAGTATATTATGTACTTAGTATGTCACATGCTTAGAATTAATATAATGAATAGCAGTATCAAATAATATCGATGCCTATATTGATAACATTAATAATTTAGGGGTATGAGCAATAAAATAATAATATAATAATAAATTCATCTAATAATAAGAAATTTATACAATAATAAGACAAATGCGTCAATAATATATATTTTAGTAGTCACACTAAACTAATAATAAGTTCTAGCTATCATGATATTTTTAGTAATCAATATCAATAATTAGTAGCCGTTGGCTCAGTAATCAAAGTCATCACTCTTTTCCCATTAGCACAATAATAACTTATTAGAACACCCAATTATTATATTATTTCATCAATAGAAGATAACACATAATTATAGTACTTAAAGGAAAGCCCGTCAGCCCACCATCTTGTACAAATCAATCAATCTCCAACTAATAGGTAAAATAGTCTTTACTCTTATTTTACACACACATTAATATCAAAGTAATATAACATTAATAATGATTAATTATTACTCAATCACAAATCTATATTCATTTACAATATAAATATAGTAAATAAAATTTAGTTGAGCTTAATTTAGAAAGTGTAAAAAAATCCTATTATGAAAAAATTTATATTTTTTGATATTAATCAAATTAATAAAGATCAAATATAACAATATTATGAAGCTTTAATTGAACTAAAACACAATTTTTAAATTAATAAAAATCATTATTTTTCAAAATTATCCACAAAAAAATCTCAAATAAATACTGAAAATATTCATAATCTTAATATCTATAATATATAAAAAGTTAAGCGTTGAAAGATTTATCAATTAAAAACTATCCTCATTTTTTAGTAATGGAAATACAAATTTGATAATGATTTTTACAATAAAACGAGCAAATCTCCCAATAGGATTGACGGATAAAAATCACTACAATATGTCCTTTAAATCTAGCTTTCCCTTTTCTCTCTCCTCAAATTTCTCTTTAGGTTTTCTTAATTGCTCTTTATTAGCTGATTTAAGGAAATGAGAAAAAAAGCTTTAATGAATGTAATATAATAAGAAATTTATAAAGAAATAATAATATAATATAAATATAAATATATTATTTAACATTAATGTAATGGTTTTGATATGTCTTAGGTTAATTATTGGCTAAAGTTTTCTAATTGATTGAATTTTAATTTAAAAAAAATGGTCACTAATTCTAGGGTAAGGTGTCACTAAATTTTCTATGTTATATGTTTCTATCCTAAAGTGTTCATGCATCCTAAGTCTAGGTTTTCTAAGACTCAGTCCTTAATTATTGTCCTTAAGTGTCACTACTGTTATATGGGTGAAAAATTTATTATTACTAACCCTTATGACTTTGCGAATATGTAAAAGGAGTTTAGGGATCTAAGAATAAATAATAATCCTAATTAAATTGAAGTTACTATAGGGATCTAAAGAAATGGTTCACGCACACCACATCAAGGGGTCCCTAAAGGTTTTCTAAGTTTAGAAATAGTTACAGTCACCAGGGGCTACGACCCGGTGGTTCCGCCCGTAGCACCTCTACCCGGTTGGATAGAGGCGACTGACGCCTTTAGCTCCTTGTACTTTTGTTCCCTCGACTGGTACCGTTCCTCATAGTTCATGCAAATATAAAGAAGAAAACAAAGAAAACAGGGATTAGAAAGCACATTTAATAATTAATAATAAAATAATTGAAGTTTACTGAAATAAAAGACATATCTTTCTTCGGGCTTGAACATCAGTTCTGTTTATTCTACTTTTGAAATCCTTTCACTTTCAACACTTACCTTATAATTTTTTAACATTCATTTCTACTATTCTAAATTTATACAATTTTCACAAAACAAATACCTTACCTTTCACACTTATACACTTCTCTCATTCCAAAATCGTATTTTACATTTTTCTTTATCAAAATACTTTTAAACATTTCAATATTCAATACACCTTTCAACATGTATTACTTCTTAACACATTCCACTTTTCAAAAATGACTTTTATACTTTTTAAACCATACACTTTTCAAAAATATACATACTTTACTTTCAAAATCTGCACATCTCACCTTTATACATTTCACATCTCAAGTCAAAAATAGATCAATCTTCAAAATTACTTGATTTATTTCTTCAAAAATGCATATCTTCCATTTTTACCAAAGCATAGACTCTTTTCATATTTCAAAAATATACAACTTTTCAAATCATATAATTCACCTTTCAATATACACTTTTTTATTTCACTTTGTTCTCATATATAAATTACCTTTTTTAAGATACATTTTATTACACTTCTTCAAAATATACTCACTTCCACGAATTTATTTTCATTTATTCACATACACATTTTAGCTTTTCAAAGCATTCATATTTTACAAAATAAACATAAGTTCCACTTTTCCAAAACAAACACAATTTTCACCTTTACACATACTCCACATTTTGGCCTTTCAAAAACATAAAATTCGTTTCACTTCCCACTTTCAAAACAAACACCTTTTGTTTTCTAAAATCTCATAAATTCAATTCTCAAACTAAATACACTTCTCTCTTAACAAGCATTTGCTATTACTCATGAAACGAAGGAAAAGCTTATACAAGTTTCACGCCATCTATTCTCTTATTGAACTTGTATACATGGTATTTAAAGTGAATAGTATTAAACATATGTATATTTCTCTACTGAACACTAAGCTCATGAAGTTTCCAAACATCACATCTTACAACTCTTATTGTTTCAAATACTAAAAGCCCCTCCCCCCCTTTTTTTTTATATATATAAAAAATAATAATAATTAGTACAACAATGCTAGTGAGATCAAACTGAATAAGTATATGATTCTACTTATTGTGAAAAATGAAAAGTATGGTGGCCAATAACATTTCGTGATTAAAAAAAAAATTTGCGGTTAAAGATTACAATTATTTTGATATCAATATGAAATAAGGATTTAATAAAGTATCGAAAAGCATATTATATCAAACCAAATATACGTCGCATCATATGGAAATCCAGAGAATTATGTCTATTCTTTTAATAGAATAAAATGGAGAATGGCACAAGAAATCGAAAGCCAATCCAAATCTAAATAACACCTCCATGACATAACCATTCATTCTAAAAATAAGATCATAAATGTCAAGAGGAAGAAGTAGAGAAGAAAAGGATTACCTACAGCGAAGATGATCGGCGGTGAAGCTAAATCAGTAGAGGCAGGGGCTTCCAAACTGTAGGGTAGGAAGAGGCGAGTCTTCTGTATGTGCGAATGCAAGAGAAGAAGCATGTGGATTTTGACCTGGATTATACGAATAGAGAGCGACAGAGAGCAGTTCGCCTGGGCCGAACGAACAGAGAGATCTAGAGGGCTTGATTTGCGAACTAGTAGTCCGTAGGTAGAGAGGTCGTTTCTTGCGAACTAAATGAGAGGAGGGAGTTCGTGCAGTTTCCCTTAGTTTGATCCGGCAAGAGAGATGATCGAGGGAGAAGCGACGAACTTATACCAATGAGAGCTTAGGAGTTTTCGAAATGGAGAGGTGGTTCTCTCTGGGCTTCACGCGATACCTGGAGGTGATGGGCTGAGGGCGTTCGGCTGAAGGCATGCGAATGAGAGAGGCGAATTGGGAGGAGGCTTCGTTCTCTGTATGCGAATCAGAGAGTCGTGAGGGAGATGGATTTTCCGAAATATGAGAGTAAGAAAAAGAGCAGTTTCCAACTCAAGGAGAAGAGGAGCCGTTCGCCAATTAGAGGGGAGAGGGAGCGGTTCTGAACTGGAGAGAGGCGGTTGTTGGGATGCTTCGTGCGAATGGGAGAGAGCAAAACCGAGAGAGAGTAACAGGCTGGGGGATTTCACAAATTAGAGTGAGGGAGAGAGAGATTATGGGAAGGTTTGAACCGGTTTAATCTAACCATAAATTAGGTTTAGGTTAAGTCAACTCTAGATTTGAATTTTAGATTAAGAGATAGTTATTAGAATATATTTTGGTTATATATTTAACAATATTTTGAAACATATAAATGATTTATTTCAATAAAATTGATAAATTTAAATTAAAATAAAATTGATGAACATTTTTAAAATAGATCAATTTAAATTTGTTTATTTAATATAATTAATGGAGTTGGCTCGTGACGAATCAATCTGAACTAACTGTGGCTATTGTTATTTAAAATGAACTAGAGTCTAGTCAATTTGATTTAATTTTGCTTCGATTGGTGAATTGATTTTGATTCGAATTGAGTGGTAGGTTTGAGTCGATGCTACGTCAATGAGCGTCCACCTAAGAGAAATCCTACGGGTGCGGCATCTACACTAGGCTACGAAAACCTAGGTACTAGAGTCGATTCCGGGGAAATTGACCTCGAATAATGATGTCAACAATAATCAACAGATAAAACTAATTATCTTTTCACATAATACTTAAATCTTTAAATAACATCAGAATATTATTTTGATTATTTTGATTGAATCCGATGGTATCCGATGTCTTAATTTGTTTCTGGACGGGGTATCTGATGATCATATGTAACACTTTTGTCAATTTTAAATTAAAATGATGCCATATTAAAAAAATAATCATTATTAATATTTTAATAACAATTTTATAAATGAAATAATTTAGTGCAATGTATAGTGCCTCTCATTAAAAAAAAAAAACAATCATAGCAAGCTTACCCAAGCCCACTCAGTATTGTTCCTCTCCGTCTCTCGCTTCCCTTTGACGGCCCAATCTTTACCACCACCGATGTACGGCTACACCGCTGCAACCCTAGACGTAAGGTCCAAATGCTCCCTTTCCTTTTACTACCTTTCGCTCCCCAACGATCAACAGCTTTATTGCCACCGTCCATGCTGCCACTTCTCGGTAAGCTCTCGCATCCTCGCCGGGCACCTCCTCGGCTTGTACTTTCCGATCCCTTCCAAAATCCCCTTCCACGCAGGCCGCCGGAGGGTTAGGGTTTTATACGGGATTCGTGATTTCAGCATGACGGAGCTCTTGGCTGAATCGGCCGAGAGATTTCCCGGTCTGGGGAAACCGCTCTGGAAGAAAGGGAGGAGGGAAATCCATGTCGAATCGATTGAAGGTGAGCGCCGGATGTCGCGAAATGAAGGAAAAACGGGGGTATGCTCCTCTTGGAGTGATGGGTCGAGCTTGACTCGCGATTCCGAACTTAATGAAGTTAGAAGGAGAAGCGTTGGTGGAGAATCCCTGACTGGTTATGGTTATAGAAATAAAGATACCAGATTTGATACGGTCAATGTGTCGGATGAGGAAGTTCAGAATGTTGATGACCCTTGGGGAGAGAGGCGTAATTCTTCGCAGAGGGATGTTGTCCTTCATTCAAGAAACGATGACTCTACGAAGAGAAATGATAATTTTAGGCGATTCAGAGTTAAGGATGTAGGGAAGAAGGTTGATCAGAGGGCCAATTTGTCTCAGCAAGTGAATATCAGAGAAAGTGGGTCAGACGGAAGATCGAAGATGGTTGCGAGAATATCTGAGCTTCAGTTGGATGATGTCAAGCGAACTTCAGTTGCAGCTAATGTGAGGAAGATTCAGAAAGGGGAGAGTTCAGCTTCTGCTACGCGGCAAAACAATGCCATGGATCATCAATTGGCTGGGTATGATCAACATAGAAGAAGTTCAGAGAAACAAAGCAAAGTTGCAGATATTCAGAGTGCCGCTTATCCGCATAAAGATTTTAATGAGACAAGTACCAGAGATAGGGGGGAACGAGCTTACTTGGAGCAAAATTTAGCTCAGGTGTCTCGTGATAAAAGAATCCACCATGATCGACGAGCACTAGAGCAAGATGAATCTAGAAGAAACACCCAGAGGATTAACGAGGTTTCATTGTTTCATGGTAGCGAGTCTAGTGACCTCGGGAGGGCTTCACGTATTGGTGACAGAAGTTCCATGGGAATGGATGCGATTACTAATTTGGTTCAGGATTCAAGTCATGCGATCACTAATTTTGTTCAGGATTCAAGTCATGTTTCCATAAATAAAAGATCTCAGGTGAATACGGAAATGTATTTGTCTGTCCAAAACAGATCTGAAGGAGATGAAAAGATAATCATGGAAGGGAATTCAATTCAGTTGGGAGGAGGTGAGAGAAAGCAGATTCATAGAGGAATGTTAGAGCATGATGAGGCAAGAAGAAAAACAAAGATGCTTAGCGAGGTTTCAGAAGTTCATACTGACAACATGGAAGCATTTTCCCTTGCCAGAGACAAAAGAGGGATGGAGTTTGAATCCTATTTTGTTGAAAGTTCAATTCCTGCTACCAAAGATAAGGGAACCCAGGTAGAAATGCATGATGGATGTTACGATCAGATTGAAATGGCCAGATTCAATGCAAATAACATTGTCAATGCAGTCAGCTCATTGAGTCCTCCAGTGAACAGAGTTGATCCACAAGAATATGACACCCTTCTGGCTTCAAATCCGGTTTCTAGCTTAAGAGAGCGAAAGGACCAAGCAAACAAACAGGCTTATCTTCTGTATGATGCAAGAATGGAATCTGAAAGGGATAGTAATGAGTGCGATCTTACAAGAAGCAATAACAGAAGGATTTCTAACTTGCAAGAGGCCTATAATTCCAGAATAGAGAAAGAAAAAGAATTTTACTCAACCGTAACCTCTTCATTGGTATTGTCTCGAGAAGAGGAGATAAAAAGAAGCTCCTTTACTGGTGAGAGCTCCCAATCTGCATCAATGGGACTTACTTCAACAGTGAGTGTAACCGGTATTTCTAGTTCTCAGCCACCTTACAGTGAACTAAATTATGATGCTGGTTGGATTGGTTACCAAAATATCCAACAGGACACAAATGATTCTGCCGGAAAATTTGGTAAATCCTCTGCTCCACATGCAGTCGATTTTGTTGGCGAGCTACAGAAGGAAGTAACCGCTCTGAATGAGTCGGGAAAGACAACCAATATATCTGCTGGAATTCAAGTAGGAAAACCAGGTTGGAACGAAGTTCATGCAACTTCAAGAATAGAGAATCAAAATGAAACTTCCTCAGCAGAAACCTCCTCTATAGTGTTAACTCAAGAAAGAAAGGAGAGGCATAGTAGCCTTCTATTGGGAGAGACCTCGCAGTATAAAACTATTCAAATAGCTTCAACTGGAAGCTTAGGTAATGTTTCTAATTCTGTTAAAAGTTACACTGAAGCGGATAGCCATAGTGTTAGGGATGGTATTTTCCATTTCACTCACGATGAAATTGAATCTTCCAAACGATTAGATAAATCTTCTGCTTCCCATGTAGATGAATTTGTTGAAGAGATACAACAGGAAATAATGCCCATGAAAGAGTCTGGGAAGGAGCTTAATGTATCTACTAGATTTAAAATTGAAGAGACAGGCTGGAGAGAGAGTGAAGCAACTGCTGGTATGCAAGTCGGTGAACTCACTGAGAGCAGAAGGTATGGAGATGGCGGACGCATCAAAGAAGGCAGGAGATTGTCTTCATCTGGATCGGGAATGAGGGGTCCCTCTGATGAGATGTGGGGTGTCGAAGTCCTATCTTCTCAGGAAACTTCTAATGCAGAAGAACCTGAAGAGAATTCTTCAATATCAGGAGCAATGGATTTAACAACTCCTACTCTAGAAACTGCTATCACTAGGAGGTCTCCCAGATCTTTGTGGTCATATGTTGTAGATATAATTCGGATGAGTTGGGTTTTGCGGGGACATTCTAACAGTTCAACATCAAAATCTGATAAAAGAGCTTCATCAAATGAGTCTTTAAGCAGCGATGCATGGTTTTCTGGCCCTGGGCAAGAGGAGGATGGGGCTGGGGATGTGCCCCAGAATACAAAACAAACTGGCTTGGTAAATGAACCAGGATTGTTGAAAGAATCAGTTAAACTTCGTTTTAATGAATCAAAAGAAGGGGATATGTTAACAGTGATAGAAACAAATTCATCAATCCCATCAGATTTCATGATAGGTGGCTTACAAGCCAGCAGGACTGCTACCTCATCAATAGAGGCAGAAAGCCCACCGCATTCAATATCAAACCAAGATATTCTTTCTAGTGTTATGATAGTTGAGCAGCAACCAGCATCAAAATCTGATACCGCATCGCCTTCCATTGTAGACAATGTCGAGTCAAGAGTAAGGGATAAGGTGAAAGTGTTGAAACCAATTTCATCATTTCCAGCTGCTGTGCTGAGGGTAGGTTTCTCATCCGGTATAACTCAAGCATCAGGTGCAGAGCTGACAGAGGCTGCACAAGTAGGGGAAGGTAATAGTTCTAGTTTGGAAAATATTGTGCAACCCTCAGCATCAACAGTTAATTCAGCGTTACCTAGGATTACTGATATTGAAGAAGTTGATAGGCCTGGAAGCATTCCAAAGCTGGAATTGGATCCTTTCAGTGAGAAGCTCCCTGAAGTTGGTGGAACTAACGAGGCAGGGATAAAGCGAAGGAAATTTCAAAGGAATAAGCAAGTTCTAAGCGAGCAGTTTAGTGAGTGGGAAGAAGCATTTAAGCGAGAAAATGAACAGAAAAAGCTTGATGAGCTTTTCATGAGGGAAGCTATTTTGGAAGCCAAGAAGGGTGCTGATACATGGGAAGTACCTGTTGGTGCTGTGCTGGTGCAGAATGGGAAAATCATTGCTCGTGGCTGCAATATGTAAGTGCCTTAACGAACATTCTTTTTCTTCCCAATTCTAATCTATAGAGGATAAAAATCAGCCAAAACTATGGGCTTGATACATGTAGGGTTGAAGAGTTGAGAGATTCAACTGCACATGCTGAAATGATTTGTATCCGTGAAGCCTCTAATCTTCTCAGAACTTGGCGCCTTGCTGTATGAGTCTTCCCTGGCACCTTCATGCATAATTTTGATAAGATTCTTTTCTCATAGACTTATTCTCAACTGTTACTAATTGTGTGGTTTCCATGACACTTATTTTAAGCTTTCCTATATTGTCCTTCATATTTATTTCTCACAAAATGAACTGCTAGATTAGCACTTACAAATTAGGTCAGAGATGCTTAAGATAACTTAATGTTCAAACTTGAACGAGGTCAGTGAGTCTTATGAAAATGTTAGTTGCTTCGGTGATAAGTTGGGATTTTTATTTTGCTATATTTGCTACACAGGAAAACTAAGCTACAATCCCAAATATGGAACATATTCCGTGTAGGTTATAATGCATGAAGTTTGTTTTATGTTCTCAACCTCGTACAGTTATTTCCACATTGAGTTTGAAGTCGTGCTGCATTTCCACATTTATATAACATATTTTACTGACTCCATTATTTGAGCTTATACACTACACCTTAAATGCTCATGCATCATCCATTTATATATGGTATATGTTTCAGCAATAATAGCAACCTTTTGCGTGCTGTTATTTATCTTTTTACATCTTAAATGGTAGCAAATCTTAACTTTCAGCATATGGGCTATATATATTTAATTTTTGTGATTTTCATGTTTTTTCTGTCATACTCGGTCATGTACAAATTAAAAACAAATATCCTTGCTATTTGATCCAATTTGATTTGCTTGCTGACAGTAATACATTATATGAAAGGAATGAGGTTCTATTATTCATCATTAGACTTCAGTTTTTTTGGTCTGTCTTATGAGTCATCAATGTCCTTTCATTACTGCTTACTGCTGCTTGAGGTTTTAAATTTACTTTTCCAAATTCGTTTGCACTAATATACAAGTGAACTTCTATTTTTCTTAGGGATTCTTTCAATTTAACTTATTTTCTTGTATTATCAGAATATTTGGGCATTTATTCCCTTCATTGGATGCCTTACCACATTAATTCTATCAAATTTCTAAAGAAAATAATTTTCATTCTTCAATTTCAACTGCAAATTGTAAAAAGAAGTATCCAAAATAATAATTTTAGAACTGTTTAGTGAATAACTAATGCAACAGTAGCAAGGTGCAGGCATTAATCGAGTTTGATTACCTAGTTAGTTGTTGAATATTTTTTTTTTAGATATAGTTTTCTAGCACTAATTTTCTAAACATTTCTACTTGTGCTAATCCAATGCAAGATCTAGAACCATTGTGGAAGCCTAGACACTCTATCTTCGTTAGTGTCCAACTTTCCAGGATTTTCTCCTCTCTTAGCTCGCTGGAGTAAGAATGGAGGCAAATGAAGTAAAGATAGGGGTCGGTTATTTTTGCATATAACTAGGTCCATGTTGTAGATTTCAACATTTTAACTCCACTTCATGGTTTAAAATTGCGCAATATGAGGCTCGTCATGAGGTCCGCCTTTGCGCAATTCCAGTAAAAAATGCCTCGATGCTTACGCCTCGAGTTTTTTATGAGGCTTGCGCCTCAACTTAGTTGAGGCCCTCCTTGAAGCCCGCCTCGCCTCACTGGCATGAGGCTTACGCCTCACGCTATATATATTAAAACTTACATAAATCTTGAAGTAAAAGTCCGACATTGGACTCTATAGGAGAGGAGGAAGGGGAGGGAGCAATTCACCATAATGATGATTCAAATGAAGAACCCCTTAGTGATTATAGTGCTGATGACTTATGAGTTCTTATGTGATATGTCATTGCTATTTATTTTTGGAAATTGGAATTATATGTTAATAGTGGGATTTGGGAAAGATAGAATCTTGAGTTGAATTATATTTCATGTTGTCTTATTATTGAGATATTTTGATTTCACTTCATATCTTATGCTTTTTTATATTTTATATTATTCACTAATTAGTATATAAAAAAATTATCATTTTATGTTTACGCAATCTTTTGATTTTGAGGCTAACGCCTCAAAACGCCTTGAGGCTTACGCCTCGTCTCACGAATGAAAAACGCCTCAATACCCGAATACGCAATTTTAAACATTGCTCCACTTTTCAACTCTTGCACCCAGATCTCAAATGAATGCAGTTAATTTAAATGTATGAAGATTAAAGAGGCAATTGCTCGCTAAGAATCTAATATTTTTTCATTGTCCTCCAACCTATTTAAAAGGGCATGGATGACCTCATCTATCTCTCATGTTAAAGGGTTCTCATTTAGAGTTAATCTGTTTTCCCTTGAGTTTTAGCCTCTCAGGCATTGGCAACAATGATAGTAGTTTGTTCATGCAGCGCCTCCTCCTTATTGGCTCATCTCTTAACACCTTAAGGAAGCAACTTAGACAGGTGGACCATCGCGACGAGGATCTTCATTAGTTATACTGTTAAAGCTGAGGATAATCATGTTGGGGAATTTGGCATAGGCATGGGTGAGGCTTGACAGAATCCGTAGTTGACTTGGGGGTAATAAATGCTTTGATTAAATGAAATCCCAAGGATTTTTCTGCATCAATGCAAGGAAATAGAAAATCTTATACCAAGAAGGATCTGGAGCAAAAATAGCTTTGTCATCTGATCACCAATGAGGATGGTCCTTGTTGAAGTTGGATAACATTATGATCAAGAAGGCAAGGACCATGAAAGTTTGTCATCCATTTGCTACTTTTTTTCTCACGGTGATTAAATTCATATTAAAATCATTTTATCGCTTTCAATTTTCATGTAAAAGTGAGATTTTAGATTTTGAGAAATATAAAGAAGTTGAATAAATTGGGGAAAAATGTGAAATTTACTCAAGTTCGTCAATACAAAAAGGGGCTTGAGAGTAAGGGGACCAATGTAGATCTGAATCTGCCATAGCATCTTATATGACTTATCACCTGTCAAAGGTTTATGATGTAACCACTTGATAAGCATCGTGGTTTCTGCTGTATCTTGCATAGAATTCATATTGAGTAGGGCTCCAAACAAGTAACCAACAACAGGGTTTAATGCGAACACATGAGCAATAAACACAACATATTTTTTCTGGCACATCTAATTGTGTCATCTCTGTACTCATCATTTGACAATGTTCAATAGGCTCCCAATCAAGGTTTTACTATGCTTCTGAAGACCATTATTCTTGAGGAAGATAGGTTGTCTGAAGTAATGACCTAAAGGCTAGGGTTCATAGGTCATACCTTGTAATGACTAGAGGGGCTCCTTGACTACATCTATCAATGATTATTTGACATGATATACTAGTCAAGTTAGGAAATAGCTTTTCTTATTTTAACCCTATAACTAAAAATTCAAAGAATAGCGTTAAGGAGGACTTTTTATTGCAAATGAACTCCTCAATAAGAAATTTATGCTATATTTCAATAAATTCTTATTCCCGTACCTCCATTATACCCGTTGATTGCTTGAACTGTGATGGCTAATATGCTTTTGGTCAATTTTTGGCAGCAACACTCACAAATACTACCTTATCTTACTTTTTTGTTTTTTCAAGGGAATGATGAGTTGATAATTGGGAGCATTCCAACTTTCTCTCTAAGGAATTTGAAGAAAGAAATCCATTCACATTCCAAGGTTCCAAAAAAAAAAAAAAGAGATTATCGTTAAGTTAAAAATGCCCTCAATTAAACTCTATTACTCGCCATTGGGATGTTGTTGGTGGACAATGATAGTTTGTTTGATGCCCTCTTTTTCTCTACCTTTATGAACTTTGGGTTTATGCATGGAAACCTTCAGCCTTGCTCAAGATAACTACATAGACTTGCAAATAATTCAATAGACATGGATGGGACAACTATTCTATTAGTAACTCTTATAGAGGGATGACAACTATACCAGCCATTTGATAAAAATTATGGTTGTTAAGATAAAGATAACGTACAAAGCTTTTGTTGTTTTCTAAAATAACTTTTTAGTACAAAATTTTCTAATTTAAAAAATTTTGAACTAAAAAAACTGTTTTAATAAACAATAAGAAAGATGTCTCAAATTAAGCCTTAAATTCTTCAAAAATAATGGATTTAGAGAAGTGAGAGGAAGTTTAATGTCATCTTGTATTGCAGGATTGCACCATTGCAATCAAACAATGTCTTTGTGTAGGTTGATTGGGATACTTTTTTTGCTCAATCAAATAACATCATCAGTGAAAACTGTTTGTGATGAGGACATAAACAGGAGATTTTGGCACATGACACCGGAGATGGACGGCCACTATTAGGAGCCTTTACTTTTGATGCATTTTATGTATTGTTTATTTTATATTTCAATTTTTCCTATTTTACCCCTGTGGGTAGTTAGTTTGAGTTGTAGCCCTGATGGCATCTCAGTCTTTAATTTTCTTTTCTCTTTTGATGCCTATATATGAGGTCCTTAGTCTTCTATTAGGGTTAATGCTTGATTAATAAAATATTTCTGATTCTCTTGAGAGCTTGTGAGTTCTTGAGTGGTGAAGTCCCAAGTTGTGGGCAAAGCAATGCCCACCAGTCGTCGGAAGTGTCCCCGGCTCGTGTTTCAACTCCGTCCCTTGCTTCCAACCATCGGCCATCTCTCCACCTTACCTCAAACCCCGACCATCCTTTCTTCCCATCAAACCACCAGCCCCAACCCGACCTTCCTTTTCCTACCCGCCGACCCCCACTACTCTCCCACCCATAGCCGCCGGCCTAGCCCACAACCCGCCGCTCTCTCCCAATCCCTGTCATAGCTGCTGGCCACACTTTATTACCCCTCTTAATGATGATTTCAATCATCATTAGTACTTGCCTAAATTAACCTAAATGATTTGAGAAAGGATTTAATTCAATTTGAACTTCACATACACTCCTAAATTAACCAATCTAAATTAGGAAAGTTTCAAAAAATAAGTCTAATTTTATTTTAAATTAGATTTGATTTCATTATCCTCTTCCTAAAGTGGATTAAGGAATTAGGAAACTTTAAATTCCCTCTCAATTCTCACTCTTTCCCCATGTATGCCGCCGGCCCCTTAACCTCTCCCCCTCTCTTTCTACTCCCATTATTCCTCCTTTGAAATTGAGATTCAAATTTGAAAATTCAAACCCCTTTCCTATTTAACTAAATCTGAAATTAATTTTAGAAATTAGTTGCTTGGCCACATCCCAAACCCTAAACCTAACCTTGCAAAACTAACCCTTCCCCTCCCTTGGCCACTCCTCTCTCCTTCTTCCTCCCCTTAGATTTTCTTCTCTCATGAGGTATATTCCAAGAGAAGAAGAAGAAGACCATCATCCCTACCAACTTTCTTGCTAGTGCATGGCCGATCCTGAAGTAGATCATGACTTTGCATACGATTCTCAAGGGCAGATAGATATTCTTCAATCGCCGTTCTTCGACCCCGAATAGGAGATAGAAGACACCGTCGACGATTACGTCGACCGTATCCTATTCCACTTAGCTAAGACTATTGACGAACAACTACCCTCCTGATGCAGACAACTAAATATAAAAACCAAAACGGAGTACCCAATGGCTAGTAGAACATTTCTCAATTCAATATTTAGCAAGCCAACACCAAACAAACCTTAGTGTTCTCCGTTTTGGTTTTTCTATTTGATTGTCTGCATCACCTCAGGATAGTGGCAAATCGTCAGACATCCATTCGCACCTCCTCCGACAATGACCTTTCCGTGGATCAAGGCATTTGGCATCCTATCTCTTTTGGTGGCATCGTTCGGGTTGCTGAATCCTCTTTCCACTAAGACATTTCAAAGAGCGAGAGTGAGACAAACTCAAGGTAACTTATCTAAATGTTACATGGTGGATTTAAAGTTTATAGCATTTAAGTTTATGTTTATGTTTGACTTTATTTTAAGCTCTAGTGATTATATTGTGTAGCTGATTGCCATAACAAAATTGATATCCTTAAATTCTCTAAACCTCATATGGTGAAACATTAGTTTATTGTTACTTTGCTTAATTCATGTTCTTCTTTATAAATTTCTTACGCAATTCCTACTTTGTTTCACATCAGTTTGGACATCCTTGAGGAATAACATTCTTGCGCTCCCTAATTTTTTGCCATCATCATGGTCATTTGATTTAGAAAATTCACTTGCCCCTTGCACCCTTATTTCATTTCTTAATTAGCAAAATGTGAAATTTACCTGAGGAAATAAAATACTAATCTTAGAAGTACACGCCCTTAATGAGCTCTCGGACGAGCATCGCTAAGTCAATTTAAGAGGAAGATTTCCTCAAGTAGCCACCCTCAATCAGCCATACCAGGTGCAAAAACCAATATAAATACTAATCTTCCCATAATGAACATGGCCAATGAGCCAAATATGTCATCATCTTGACGATAAGATTGAATTTCTCAAGGGTTTTTTTGTTGGTGTTTATCTCATAAAGAGCAATGAGCTCCTCATATCTTAAGTATATCTTTCTTGTTATGTATCTCGTAAGGGATAGAAAAACCATAATAAGTTAGATATTTAGCATCTCGGTATAATTTCTTATGAAAGGTTTTTTATTATTAATATATTACTGATGTAACACTTTCTTTATGCATTAATAAAAAAATTACTTGATATTCCAACTTTTCTTGCTTCTTAATACCAAGTAAAAGCCCTTTCCTTGATTTGAGGGCCAACGAATGCTCCTCCTTTATGGAGGCTTGCCCTAAAACAATAAAACTCCCTCTTCAATCCAAATGACATCTCTAATAGAATTCTCCAAAGTTCTTAGAGCAAATATGTTCATAGATGGTATGAACCAAACCATAAGTTGGGATTTTGTTAGACCGGTCCAGCAGGCCCAAAATCAGGGCTGACCCCTGGTTTATTCCAGGCGGACCACATAGCGCTGTCCTCTATTGTGGGGCCCATTATTTGAATGCAAAATTAATGAGGGTGCAGATATGGAGGGAATTGAAATTGGGAGAGACTATTTAGTAGTTATCATTGTATTTGTATTTTCTAAATAGATGGGGAGGGTTAGGGTTAGGGTTATGTTATGTTTTGCTGAATTTGGTTTTCTCTTAGGTTTGTTTGGGCTATGGCTGTTGGTCAGAGATTGGGAAAGCCAGATCTTCTCGAATTGAAGATCCACTGTATCTTGTTTATTTTCTTCCATATTTCATCAATTATCAAGTTTCTTAGTATCTTGCCTCAAAATTTCTCTCAAATTCTATTTTTATCTTGATGAAATTCCAAATTTCAACCAAGTTATTTTGATTTCTGCAAGTATTTCCTAACAAATTGGTATCAAAGCGCTTTCTTGGGCGGAAAAATAAGCTATTTTCATTGTTTTTACGGTTAGAGCCTAGATCCAATTAATGGTAGCAATGAAGATGGATGCGTTGTAAGGCGAGATAGAACAACTCAAGGTCGGAGTAGAGGAAAAATATTTCGAGGTAGAGGGAAGGCTATCAACCATCAAGAACTGCTTTGAAAATTTTGAAGATATGATGAAAAAGATGCTTGAGATGTAGTCGAAAGTATCACCGATGATTTCTTGGGTGGAACTAAGAAGAAAAGAGATTCAGGAGGACGATGATGAATTGGAGTATTTTCCTTCAAGGACCGCAAGGTGGGACTCTGTTGGTGGGCGGATTAGGGAGGTCGAACACTTTGGGATACTACCCGCGCATGGGGAGAGGTGGAATGGAGGGCATGGTTGGGGGCATTAAAGGGGAGGATGCTCAGGATTGGGTGTACCTGGTAGAATGTTACTTTGCTATCAATGTGTTAATTGAAGGGGAAAAAATCATAGCGGCGGGTCTATGTTTGGAAGGGGAAGCCCTAGCCTGATTCCAATGGAGGGAGGCTTTTTATCTGATTTACTAATGGGAAAATTTAAGGAGTGTATGTTGGAACGTTTCTGAGCCATTCGGAAAGGAGACCTCCATGTGCAGTTCTATACTTTAACTTTGGAGGGGACAGTTATGGAGTACCATAGAAGTTTGAGCTGTTGTTGGGGAGGCTGAGGGGAATCTCTGAGGACAAATTGGAGGGGAATTTCATGAAGGGGCTCAGGGAGGACATAAGCAGAGCTTAGGGTACTGAGAATTATGGGGCTGAGGTAGACGATGGAGCTTGCTCAAAGGGTGGAGAAAAAATATAGGAGGGAGAAGGCCAGTATAAGCAGCACCGTGGGAGGGGCCTATAGGATTACCTCTATAACTCTAGCACCAATAACTTAGATAGTATCCTTTCATAAAGAAGCACCTAGGGAGAAGAGTGTTGGAGTTCACACAAGGGAAACTTCAAGTGACTCACTGAAGCGGAGGTGTAGGAGAAACAAACAAAGGGGTTATGTTTCAGATGTGACGAGAAGTACAAGCCGGGTTATAGGTGTAAGAAAAGAACTCTTCATGTTCTTACTATCTGTGATGACGAGGAAGTTGAGAAGGTGGTGGGAGTGAGGCATTGCATATAGATATGACTGAGGTCTTCTTAAACTCAGTGGTGGGATTCACTACGAATCACACTATGAATGTGAGAGGAGAAATAACAGATAACGAGTAGTGGTGTTGATAAACAATGGGCTACCCACAATTTCATCTCCAAATAGGTTGTAAACCAATTGGGGATGAAACTAGTGGATACAGGGTGCTATGGGGTAATGATGGTGATTGGGAAGATTGAGACAGGTAGAGGGGTGTGTAGGGGAGTGGTCATGATGATACTGGGAATCCAAGTGAGGGAGAATTTTCTCCCATTGAAATTGGGAAAGCACTAATGTCATCCTGCGCTTGAGATGACTGTAGACCTTAGGGGATACCAAGGTGAATTGGGGGACACTAACAATGGAGTTGATGGTGGAAGGGAGAAGGATGGTGATTAGGGGAGATATAGGGATCTCTAAAGCCATGGTGTTTCTAAAGACCATGGTAAGGGCCATGTAGGAGGTGGGAGGAGGATTTCTATTGGAGCTACAGAGTTTGGAGGGGATCGAAGGGGAGGAAGGGGCGATATCCCTCTTTCAGTACGACCGGTTATATAGCAATTCAGTGAGGTTTTTCAGCCACCTCATGGGTTGCCGCCACATAGGGTACTGGTGCAAGCCATTACGTTGAGGGAGGGGTTATCACTAATCAGTGTTTGGCTTTACCGCTACCCCCAGATTCAGATGGTGATCCGGGAGATGTTGGAAGGAGGGATCATTAGGCTGAGCATGAGGCCTTTTTCTAGCCTAGTTTATTGGTCAAGAAGGATGAAAATTGGGGATATTGTGAGGACTATCGAATGTTGAATAAGGAGACTGTGCCAAACAAGTTCGCTATTTTAGTGATAGATGAGCTGCTAGATGAGCATTGTGGAGCGGCGGTATTCACAAAGGTAGACCTGAAGTCTGAGTACCATCAGATTCAGATGAGTGAGGAAGATGTTCTGAAGACATCTTTCAGTAGACACGAGGGACACTATGAGTTCTTGGTGATGTTGTTTGGCCTCACCAACTCCCTTGCTAATTTTCAGCCACTCATCAAATAAGGTGTTTCGACCTTACCTCAGGAAGTTTGTTCTTGTTTTCTTTGATGACATCTTGGTGTAAAGCATGTCCAGTGAGAAGCATCTGGAGCATCTAAGGGCGGTCTTAGAAGTATTGCAGGAGCATCAGTTGCGGGTCAATTTGAAGAAGTGTTGTTTTGCATAGGCTAGTAGGGGAAAAAAGGCTAGTGTGGAGTACTTATAGCATGTGGTATCCCGGAAAGGGGTGGTCACTGATGAGGCCAAGATTGAGGCAATGTTGAAATAGCTTTTACTTAAGAACTTGAGAGAGATGATGGGCTTTTTAGGATTGACTGGTTGCAACAAGAGATTCGTGAGGGGATACAATTCTATAACTTGGCCTCTAACAGAGCAACTTAAGTAAGACAACTTTTTGTGAGGAGATCCAGCCACTCAGGCCTTTGAGAAATTGAAAACAGTCATGACCACGATCCTAGTCTTGGCCCTACCCCATTTCAGCCAAATTTTTGTGTTAGATATTGATGCCTTAGGATATGGATTGGGGGCAATACTCATGCAAAATCATAGACCCATAGCCTACTTCAACCAAGTGTTGATAGCTAGAGCTAGGCTGAAGTCAGTTTATGAGAGGAAATTGATGATTATTTTATTGGCTGTTCAAAAGTGGTGGCCTTACTTGTTAGGTTGAAATTTCATCGTCAGAACATACCAGCAAAACTTGAAATACTTGCTAGAGCAAGGGATGGTGACCAATGAACATTCGAGGTGGCTGTCAAGCTGTTGGGCTATAACTTTGAGATCTAATATAGGTCAGGGCTAGAGAACAAAGCTTCTGATGCCTTATCCAGATACATGGAAAAGTTCCAAGAGTTAGTAGTTTTGGTACCACCAATGTTGGATTGGGCAGCTATTAAGGAAGAGAGTGTATAATATGAGGGGTTGAGGGAGATTTGGGTGGATCTACTAAAGGATGAGAGTAGCCACCCTAGCTATTCTCTAGAAGGGGAGAGACTGTTGTACCATGAGAGGTTTGTGCTGCCATGACCTTAGTTCATATTCCCCATTTGCTGTAGGAATTCCATGTGAGCGCTGCTAGGGGCCATTCTGGTGTGCAAAAGACATGAGATTAGTAGCAGAATTATATTGGAAGGGGATGCATGGGGACCTCGAGCAGATGGTATCTAGTTGTGAGGTTGATAGGAAGTACTTGAGTTCGCAAGTAATTCCTATCAATCTTTAGAAAAACAACAAAAATCCTCCACAAGAATCCACACAACCAAGAAAACAATAGAAAATTTGTATTATTTGATGAAATAGAAATGAAAAATAGCAAGATACAGTTGATCCTCAATTCGAGAGGAGGATCGATCTCTCCCAAATCTCTAGACGCCGCTAAGCCCAAAAGAAAACCTAAATCTAAGAGGTTTTAAATTTCAGCCAAATTCCAGATCCCCTAACCCTAGGAAATCAAACTATTTAATGCATACAAATCAAAAGGAAATCATTAAAAAGTCCCTACATTCAAATTTCCCTCTCCATTCCCTCACAAATCTTTCTAAAAAAGTTCCCTTGGATTTTGCGGCCCGATCCGCCTATGCGACAGGCGGTGAGTTCTTCCTGTTCTCCGCTATAGCCGGGCACATGTGGACCGACTGGACTGGTCTAATCTTGTCCTCAAGGTGGAAAGAAGGAAATTGTTGTTGGAGCACTTGATTAGTAGCAATGGACTGAAAAATGGACTGATATTGGGTTGAATAACTCCTGTCTCTAGTATCTCTTTAATTAATCTTTCGATATCATCCTTCTGAATTTGGGGATGATGATACTGATGAACACTGAGAGGCGAAACTACTTCCTTCAAGATGATAGTATGCTTATGTTTCCGCAGAGGAGGAAAACTCCGATGCGGCTGAAAAAACTCACTAAACTGCTGAATCAATGGCTGTACTAAAAGAGGAGTGTGCCCGCCCTCCTCCAATTTGATTTCCTCCAGCCTATGTAGTTCCATTAGATAACCTTACCCCATCTCTTCTTTGCTCCTCACCTTGGTTTTAAGTGATATCATAGCTTTGGTGAGCCCTGCATCAGCTCCATCGTCAATGCTCCCCAGTTGATCTTGGTGTCCCTTAAGGTCTGTAGCCACTTCGTCCCCAGGATGACATCAGTGCTCCCTAACTTTAGTGGGAGAAAATCCTCCCTCACTTTTAACCCCCTATATGGTCAACACTACTCCCCTATATATCCCCTGATCCATCTCCACATTCCCTATACGCATCATTACTCCATAACACCCTGTATCCACCAATGTCATCACCAATTGGTCCACGACCTGGTTGGAGATGAAATTATGGATAGCCCCACAGTCCATCAATACCACTACCTCCCTATCTGCTACTTCCCCCTTCACCTTTATTGTATGTCGGAGTGAGTCCCACCATTAAATTCTGGGAGACCATCATGTCTAGATGTAGCTTGTCCTCCATCTCTCTCTCTCCCATACTCTCACCTCCCTCCCTAGATTTCTCGTCATCACAGACAGTGAAAACCTGAATAGTGTGATCCCTATACTTGTGCCCTGGAGTATACTTCTCATCACATCTAAAGCTTAGTCCCTTCACCCTCTTCTCCTGCATCTCCCTCTCCATCAGTCTTTTGAAGTTCCCCCCACTTCCTCCTCCTGCTGGATTCTCCCTGACAGTCTCATTAACGTTGCCTGATGTAGGCCCCTTGGTTGCTAAAAGAGTGGTCGTCGTGCTGTAAGAGCCCCCTGAATTGCTACATCTGGCTCCCTTCTCTAGATTTTTCTGATTTTTTACCAGTTGTGCCAACTTCTTGGCCTCTCCCAAGTCACGAGGCATCATATCTTTCACCGTCGCTCTGATATCTGCCTTGAGCCCTTAATGAAGTTCCCTTCGAATGCAGTCTCTTATAATCGCTCCATCCGACTGACTTAGGTGCTCGAACCACTCACGTTAGTCTACCACTGATCCGTCCTGAACCAGTGAAAAAAACTGCTCATAGAATATCTCTCCCCTATCGGTTTGAAAACGTTCTAATAAACAGTTCTTGAATGCTCTCCAGCTTCATATAGGTCTCCTTTGGTCCCTCCATTGGAACCAGGACAACGCCTTCCCCTTTAAACATAAGCATGTTGCTGTCAGTTTCTCCTCATCCGTCAACCCATTGATGGCAAAGTACCTCTCCACCTTGTAGATTCATCCGTAAGCGTCCTCCCCTTTAAAAATTGGCATCTTCAGCTTCCTCACCTTTTGATCTCCCCCTCCCCTGTTTCCCCTTATTCCTCCATAGTTTTCCCCTTCCCAAGTGCTTGGCCCTCCCCAAGTCTTCCGATCTTCCCTTTCCCTTTCATTCCCATACCCTCCTTTGAATCTTCCTCTCCCTTCAAAATCAACAACTCGGCGAGCATAATTTCCTTATGCTCCCAATCAGTACCCCTTTGCTCCTGCCCTCCATACCCACGCATTTCCCCAAACCTACAACCTCTAATCCTCCCTCTAGAAAGGATCCAGATGGGGTCTTCTCCCTTCTCCCTCTACGATTTCCACCTCGTCTTCATTCTTACGAATTTCAGAATTCGTATTCTTTCCTTCCAATCCTTTCACCCATGAAACTACTGATTGGTTATGGATTTCCAACATCTTCTAATCAGCTACTTGCCCTTCCATCGAGGAAATTTTGTCCTCCACCGTCGTCTTTATCTAATTCATCTCCCTTCCAAACATTCCTCCAGCGCGTCTACCTTCTTGGCCACCATAAAAGAATTCTGGTTTCGTTTCAAAAATCAGCAAACGTTCCTTCCTTCGGATGAAAATTTGCCGCTGATATTTCAGGAAATCATCCCCCAATGGTCCCAAGACTTGCTCTGATACCAATTTTATAGGAAGCACTTGAGTTCGCAAGTAATTCCTATCAATCTTTAAAAAAATAGCGAAAATCCTCCACAAGAATTCACACAAAACCAAGAAAACAGTAGAAAATTTGTATTATTTGATGAAATAGAAACAAGAAATAGCAAGATACAGTTGATCCTCAATTCGAGAGGAGGATCGATCTCTCCCAAATCTCTAGATGCCTCTAGAGCCCAAAAGAAAACCCAGTTCTAAGAGGTCTTAAATTTCAGCCAAATTCAAGATCCCCTAACCCTAAGAAAACAAACTATTTAATGCATACAAATCAAAAGGAAATCCCTAAACAGTCCCTATATTCAAATTTTCCTCCCAATTCCCTCACAAATCTTTCCAAAAAAGTTCTCTTAGATTTGGCGGTCCAATCGGCCTACGTGATAGGCGAAGAGTTCCGCCTGTTCTCCGCCTGAGCCAGTCCCATGTGGACTTGCTAAACCAGTCTAACAGAGGTATGCAAGAGAAACAAGTGCATTGCTATGGCTCCAAGAGGGTTACTTCAACCCCTGACTCTCCCAGATAAAATATGGGAGGAGACCATGATGGATTTCTTAGACGGACTACCCGATATGAGGGGTTTATAGTGATTCTAATGATGGTTGACAGGTTAAGAAAAAATGCTCATTTAATTCCCTTACAACACCCTTACATGACAATGATAGTTGCGACAACATTCATCAGAGAGGTGGTCATATTGCATGGGGTTCCAAAGTCGATAGTTTCTGATTGGGATAAGGTATTTCTCATACATTTCTTGAGAGAGTTGTTCAGGCTGTAGAGAATAGCTCTAAAAAGGGACGTCGCTTACCATTCTCAGACAGACAGACAGAGGTAGTAAATAGGAGCCTAGAGACTTACCTGTGGTATTTTGCTTCAGAGACACCTTGCCTGTGGGCCAAGTGGCTATCATGGGTAAAGTACTTGCATAACACTTCATATCATTCAGCTTTTCAGATGACTCTTTTTAAAGTGTTGTATGGAAGAGACCCTCCACACTTGGTACATTTTGGACAAAGGAGCACACCAATCTCTTCAGTAGAGCAGTACTTGGAGGAATGAGATTGGATATTGGAAGAATTGAAAAGGCACCTGTTGAGTGCACAACAAATTATGAAGAAATAGTCGGATGGACACATGATGGATATCCCATTAGAAGTAGGGGATAGGATGTTCTTAAAGCTGCGGCCTAATAGATAGAAGACAGTCACCAACAGGAGGAATGAGAAGCTGGCCCCCAGGCACTTTGCCCCTTATGAGGTATTGGAGAAGATTGGAGCATTGACGTATCACTTGAGATTACCCTCTACCATTGCTATACATCCAGTGTTCCACATGTCAAAACTAAATAGAGCTATTGGGGATCATGCAATTAGCTCAAAGTTACCTGCGACACTAAAAGAGGATTTAAAGGTGATTTTAAAACCTCTGGAGTTGAGAGGGGTCCGATAGGGGGAAGAAGGGACTAAGGAGGTTCTGATAAAATGGAAGAACTTACTGGACTATGATGCTACCTGGGAGCCATACGAGAGGGTGAAGCATCGTTACTACACGCCAGCTGACACAAGGACCGGTCCAGCCTGACCAAAACTAGGGCCGGCCCTTGTTTTATTCTAGGAGGACCACACAGTCGGCCAGAGATTGGGAGAGCCAGATCTTCCTCTCGAATTGAAGATCTATTGTATCTTGTTTGTTTTCTTCCATCTTTCATCAATTATCAAATTTCTCTAGTGTTTTGTCACCAAATTTCTCTCAATTTCTGCTTTTATCTTGCTGAAATTCCTAATTTCAGCCGATTGCTGCAAGTATTTCCTAATAGATTTGCCCTAGTTCTTGGAGCAACTTTGTTTAGAGATGATACAACGCAAATTAAAGCATCTGGCAAAGCTTTAATCACGCTTGTTGTAGTCCTATCATACAATATACTGAAGACAATATTCTTTATCTATATCGTTCATAGTATGAAGCCTGTTTGTTCAAGAGATCGCAATTTCTTGACTCATGGTTGTGGGCTTCATCCAAGTAGAGATTAATTTAGCTTTTTGGTATAGAAAATCCTCGATTTTGCATTTTCTTGTGCCCAAAATCCTTACCATTGAATTTGTAGATTTTCACCCTTTTCCTTGGATGACATTGTGCCCACTTTTGCTACAAAGACCTCAAGTCCAACGTTGATTCCACATGCTGGAGAGTAGTGCACGACTGCATGCATGAGAGCAATAACGGACATCATGATAGGAATTAAATACACCAAGTAGAACGCAACAAAAGAAGAATCAAGAACTATTTTAAGTGGCAAAATTGTCCTACATCTGCGGGCATACAATTAGATGGTTATTCCACTAGCTCATATATAGGATACAAATTTTCTCCTCACTTTTTTCTTCAATACATTTCCCTTTTTCTTTATCCCATCTTTTTCCCCTCTCTCTCTCTCTCTCTCTCTCTCTCTCTCCCCCCCCCCCCCCCCCCCCCCCCCCCCCCCCCGCTTGATAGAAATTTTTATCATTTTAGAAAGTTCAATTTTTTCCTTTCACATTTTTCACTCTCTATCACATATTTTGAATGCAAAAGATTTAAAGTAGCTAAAAGTTCGTAAAATGTTTTGTTTATAATTTATTTCCTTTTTGTTTTTGTTTTGTGAAACAAAATACCCAACTGATTTCCCTTTTTACTGTCCTAAGAAACCAACATTAGCCCTTTAAGAAAAATAATATTGAGGTTTTCCTTCTATTACCTTCTCCTAGCCGTAGTCATTCCTGTTACGGCTCCTTTGATTTGACAAGCCTTCTGTCTTTGTTGCTCCATGTTGGTTGCGTCTTTCCTCACCAGCTGGCCACTCTCACTAGCTACGGGTTATTGCTACTCCAGCCACGTGCAAGAGCCCACAACACATCCTTGAAACAAGAAGCTGTAAGCCACCCCACCCTTTTCATCTACCAATGGCCCTAATATCCTCGTTAGTCAACAGAGAGTTGTTGATATTCTCGTCACAACTCTGAGTTTGTAGCTTTGAATTTGTTATCGACATCCAAACACAGTGAACCACCTGGGTTTCTTTGAGCTTCTTCTGCAAACCGTCAATAGCCACAACCATCGACCATACTCCAATCAACATTCTTTGGCCAAAGAAGACCTGACGTTCTCTGGACAAAGACTTACCACCGATTGTGTATGGAGCAATTCTAGAGAAAAATACACTGCAATCCGAGGAAATTATTAGGTCCGGACACCAGACCTATTTTTAGGTCCGGATATCCACTTAAAATTTGCCACGTGTGCTGCACTTTGCTTGCGCTTTGACTGCACTTTACCTGCGTTTTACTTGCGCTTTTGACGCGTTTGACTTAAAATTCCGTGGATACGTATACATTCTACACGTCAATATTTTATTGGACACCGGACGTAGATATACGTCCGGTGTTCAGACCTAATAATTTTCCCTGCATCCGAGCAGCTTAAGTTTTATGGATATGAGAAAATTGATTGAACTTGTAATGAATTTGGTTGGAATTTAGGTAAGAAATTTGATTTGATTTAACAGATACATTTAAAATCTGAACAAATTTGATTCAGATTTGTAGTGAGGATTTGGTACTGGAACCCCGCTACTGCTTTTTAGAAAACTAAAGATGGGCATGCCAATTGATGAATCTAGCAGTATTTAAACTATCTCAATATTTGCAAGAGCCATGAACAATTGAGATATTCTTTTAGAAGTACCCTCCATAGATATAAAGTAAGTGCTTTGTGTTTAATCCGTTATATACAAGATGGCAGCAGTTAAAGAATCTGTTTCTGTTTTTCCCTGAACATTTCCTTTCCTTTTTTTTGGGATTTTTACATACCTAACACCTAAAACATCTCTATTTACTTATCTCACACCTAAATTTTAGTTTTTACTATTTTACCACCGTAAATACCTGCTGTTCATCAAATATAACACTCCGTCTGCTCAGTCAAAACCAATTCGCGAAAACAAAGTTTTGCGTTGGAAATAGCTCTCGGAGCAGCTCTCTCGCATTGAATAGAACCTCCATTTTGAGAGACGGAGTTGATGCCCTTCTCTCCTTCGCGAAAACAAGGTTTTCGCGCATGAGAAACATTTCTGATCAGCTATCTCCCCTTCTCTCCTTCCCATCAGAGTGAGGCTCATCTTGCCACGCTGGTGCTATGAAGGGCCAAAGAAGGTAATTTCTTTATTGAGAAGAAGAAGATTTTTATTTGTGGAAGAAGTGATAATGACTTATCACCAAAATGTTCTCAGTAATATTTGTCATCAGCTATGAATTTTTTTGTGTGAATGAAATCATTTTTCAATCAAAATTTTTTACCATGAAAAATCAATAATCCACTTATGAATCTCCATCCATATCCCCTTTAAGCAATGAATCCATGTTTAAGCTGATAGGTGATTCTATAGATTTCCTTCTTGATATGTATTTTTGTCTTTAAAATCCTAAACGTAAAAATTTACTCATCTATCCTGAACATTCACAAGAAACTCCCGAATAGGCAGCAAACGCAAACACAAGAATATGGAAGAGGAAAAGAGAAGAATGGGGAGAGTTCACCTTGCTAAGTAAGGAGAGAGAACGGTTAGGGAAAGTCGGCGGTGTCGGCTAGGGTTGGCGATCGGCGAGAGAGAGAAGGAAATGAGATAAGGCCCTTGGAGTTTCTTGCGAAGAAATAGCAAGTCGGAGGGTTTGTGCTATCGGGAGGGTTTTGACGCAGTGGAAGACGGAATGGTGATGAAGTGGTATTTTAGAAAGCAAAATAAATTTTAGGTGGTATGAGTGTAAATAGGCAAGTTTAGGTGTTGGATGAGTAAATAAGAAACCTTTAAGTGTTAGGTATGTAAAAATCCTTTTTTTTTTTTGCAGTCTTTCTTTTCATGTTGAATATGACTAGCTTGTTGTTTTCCTTGTTATAATGTTTATTTTTGAAAAAACTCTTCTTTGCAAGATAGGTAATCCTCATGATAATACTTGGTTTTGAAAAAACAAACTGATCTTTTGGCGGGCCACTCCCAATCAGGCTATAGTGGATTTCTTGTATGATAAATCATTGAAATCTCTACCAACTCGTACTTCATGCAAGCAAGCATGTCGTTGTAGATGATTATGTATATCAGCGTCTCAATTTGACTTTTGGACAAGAGTCCGGATCAATGAAAACATGGATGATGATTGATGGATAAATTGCTGCAAAATTACTGAACTATTTTTAAATAACTATTTCTATGTCCATAATTGAAGAAAACTGTCTTATAATTAATGCAATCTTTTTTTTTTTTAAACACTTAATTCTTTTGATCCTTTATTATCCTTCTCTTTTTTTTTTCCTTGTATGCATTCTTGTATAGAAATTTAAAGGCATTTTTGTATAGTTTTTCTCAGACTTTTCTTTTCCTATTACTCTGAAGGAAACAACCCTTTATGTTACACTTGAACCGTGTCCTATGTGTGCTGGTGCAATTCTTCAAGCGAGAATTGATACAGTGGTGTGGGGAGCTCCCAATCGATTGTTAGGAGCTGATGGCAGTTGGGTCAGGTCCGTGCATCTTAAACTAGAGTCTTTTTCATGCACCAAAGCATACGTGTACCATATAGAATGTTTGTTATATGAAGTTTAGGAATGAAGCAGGCCACTTCAGCTAACAACTAACTTTTTTTGTGTGTGAATATTGACCTTGTATAGAATATCTATGTAGTCTTTGTGAGTCCATTATCTTGATTATTTCCTTTTTGGCTGCCTATACAGGCTATTTCCTGGGGTTGATGGAGGAAGCCATAGCATGAATCCTCCAAGCCAGATGGTTGGACCTGTTCATCCTTTCCACCCAAAGATTATAATAAGACGAGGGGTCCTAGAAAGTGAGTGTGGGGATGTTATGCAGCAGTTTTTCAAGCTCAGGAGGAAAAAAGATAAGAGGCCCGAATCTTCACCACCACCGTCATACTTTCCATTATCAAATCGCCCAACGAAGTTCTTTTCCAAGCTGCATAACATCTTCTGCATCATGTTTTGCTTGTAGCATTTGCAATTTTTTTTTTATCTCATCTGTAAATTAAAATCACACTATTATGAATAATTATAAGTAGTCTAGTTAATTTATTATCATATTTATTTTGCAAAGCAGTACTTACATTACTTGCTGATGTAGTTTATTTAGTTCTTCATATTTTGAGTTAACAGTACTAACTTCTTTTTAATGATGCGTAATTTTAGCAAACCAGTTCTGGATCTTGAAGAATTGAAGCTGAAAAAAGTATGTGAGAATAACGTTTCTGTGAATGCTCTTGCAAATGATGCTGTCACAAGTAATCTTGATGCTGAGACTAATCACGATTCTGGAGTTGCTAAAATATATGATGGAGATAAGGTTATGATTCAAAGTGAATTAAAAATGAAAGAAGAATCTGACAGAAATTCTGAAGCTGTGGTAGTACGTTCTAATGCTGTTAAAATATTGGCTGACAACGCATAGTTGAAGATGTTCTTAATAATGCTATTATTTTTTAAAGTATGGAAGCTGCTGCTTTAAAAATCTATTCTGATGAAGTTGAAGTTATTGATGAAGTAGAAGTTCCTAATGATGATACTGAAGTTTATGTTCCTGCTGATAGCAACGAGAATAATGTTTTCAGTAACTCCAGTTCAAACTAATACTCCAATTGTTGTTGATGCGAGCTCTTCCAAGAATGGTATTCTGTTTGATCCACAAGAATGTTAAGGTATTAAAGTCTTACCCTTCTAAGAAGTTCAATAATTTTTTTTTCAGAAAATGTTGATGGTAGCAGGGATTGTAAAATAACTGTTGGATCTAGTGTGGTGAAAAAACATTCGATTAAATCTTCTCAGCATTAGTTCAAACTTAGTAAAGAATTAAGAATGTTAGGTCCTATTAAGGAGAGCTTAAGAAGCAGAAGTAGAGAAGTAGAGAAGTCAGGAGAGGGCTGGGGCCTTATACCCATTTGTTTCTTAATGTCTTGTTATTTTGGAATTGTTGGGGAGCTAAGAAGAAGGGAAAGATTCCCATTATCTGAGAATTTTGGTGTTTGAAAACAGTATTTTTTTTCATTGGTTTTTTGGAAACTAAATTAGTTTCCATTGATAATAAAGAAGTTAGAAGAAATATTGGTGAAGATTGGAATTTCTTTCATTTTCTGCTAAAGGAACTTCTGGTGGTAGTTTAACTTTATAGAAAAATAGCATCTCATCTTTTACTGTTTTAAATTCATCTAATTAATGCATCATTTGTTGGACCATTTCTATTGTCTATGCTAATAAGGATCTTCATGAAAGAAGGCATTTATGGAAGCTATTAGAAGAATATACTTTAATGATAATCCTTGTATTATTGGGGGAGATTTAAACTGCATTTTGTCTAAAAATGAAAAGAAAGGTGGAAAGAGATTTTTATTTGCTCAAGGTTCTAAAGAGATGGAGTTCATTACTTAAAATGACTATCATGATATTGGTTCTATTGATCCAAAATATATATGGTGTAACAATAAAAATGGTCTTGCTCATATTTGGGAAAGATTGAATAGAATTTGTTTAAATTCTAATGCTTTATTAAAAATTCCTGTTGCGGTGATTAGACATTTATCTAGAGTTGCTTCTAATTATTGTCCATTATGTCTTAACTTAGACAACACTATTTGTCATAATAAAAAATCAATCTGATTTGAGAATGTTTGGTGTTCTTAGGAAGCTTCAAGGGGTATTATTAATAAATCTTGGAATAAGCAAGAAGTTGGAACAACGGCTGAAATTCTTCAAAATAAAACCAAGAGATCCCTTAGATGCTTATTTTTTTGGAGTAAAAGCAAGCTGAAGGATCTGCATAATTTGAAGGCTGTTTTAGAAAAAGATATATTGTCATTACAAGAAGAGTAAAGTAGAATGGGCGGTTTGGATTCAATCAAGTTACTTGAACTCAAGAAAAAAAATACATGAATTGAACGTTACACTTGCAAGACTTGCTACTTGGTTGAAGCAATGTTCTAAAGCATAATGGTGGGAAGGCGGTGATCAAAATTCCCCCTTTTTTTTTCACGCTTATGCTACTGCAAGAAGAAATGGTAATATGATTCATCAAATTATTGATTCTAATGGGGTTTTACAATCAAATCCAGAATTTATTCAATTATCTTTTGAAGAATTCTTTCCAAACAAACGGAGGAAGAAACATTCAATTTTAAATAATTGGGTAACTTTTGAAGCTGAAGATCAGTTGATCGAAAACATGAAACTTTCTTTGAATGTTGAATTTTCCAAAGAAGAGCTCTTTTCTACTCTTATGAAGATGGAAAATAATAAATCACTTCGATCAGATGGAGTCAATGCTTGTTTTTCTAGATCCTTTTGGAGCATTGTAAATAAAGAAATCTGGAATGCTATTGCTAATTTTTTTGAGCTAGGTGTAATGCCTGAATTTTGGAAAGAAATTATGGTAGTTCTTATTCCTAATGTTTCTAATGCCTTAGAAATATCAAAATTTCGTCCAATCAGTATATCAAACTATTTATAAAATAGCTGCCGGTATGATCTTGAATAGAGTGAAGATTTGTCTATTTGTTGTTATTTTTGAAGTTTAAGGTGCTTTTGTTCCTGGAAGAACAATTTTTTATAATTATCTATTAGCTCAAGTGATTGTAAATAAATTCAGATTTCTCAATTGCTAAACCTGGTTTTATGTTGATTAAATTAGACATAAAACAAGCATATGAGAGCATGTGTTATATATTATGGGCTTTCCAAAAAAAAAAAAAAATTCCAACTTAATCATGCAGTGTATCAGGCATTCAAAATTTTCTCTTATCATTAATGGTAAAAATAGTGATTGGATTAATGTTGAATTTGGTTTTAGACAAAGTTGCCCATTATCTCCTTGTTTATTTATATTGTGTTGAATTATTATCAAAAGATTTTCATGAAAGATGAAATCAACTTGAAATCAGAATTGCATCCAATTCAAATAAATTCTCACTCCTGATATGTGATGATGACGTTTTGATTGTTTTCGAGGCATCAAAACTTAATAATAAATTAATTTTGGGAATTTTATATGATTATTGTTGCTGGACTGGACGACATATAAATAGAATCAAATCAATGATTCTTTTTGGAAAATCTGTTTCAAACAAAAGGAACAAGAAGATTAAGTAAAGTTCTTGGTTTTCAAACTGTTAACGAAATTACTTATTTGGGAGTGAAAATGGCTCTAAAAAGACCAAAGGCACTTGATTTTCAATTTGTTATGGATAAAGCAATGGAAAGGATTAACAAATGGGGTTCTCGTTCTCTTTCATTAGCTGGAAGAATTTTATTTATCAAATCTGCTTTTTCTTCTATTCCATCATATATTATGACACATTCACTAATTCTTAGGTGTTCTAGATGATATTGACAGATTTTGTTGGAATGTTTTATGGAGTGAATTCTTAGGTGTTCTAGATGATATTGACAGATTTTGTTGGAATGTTTTATGGCTCAAGGAGTGAGGAAGACATGGTATGCATTATATTTCATGGAATTTGTTTTGTACTCCATCTAATAAGGGTGGTTTAAAATTCAAAGTTCATCTTCAAGATTGGGTCCACTTAGAGCTCGCATTGCTTGGAAATTCATTCATAATCAAGAATTTCTATCAAATAGAATTATGGCATCTAAATATGGATATGATATATAGAATGGTGATGTAAAAAGAAATTCATCCCCATCGTGGCGTATTATCAAAGATGGAGCTCATTTTTTGAAGCCTATAATTAGATGGCAGATTTGTAATGGTTTGAAAGTTAGCATTACAAATGATACATGAATTTTAGACAGAAGTCTTAATAAATGGCCTTCAATGTGCAACGTATCAAAGCTTCATGATAAAATTGTATCAATACTAATAGATTGAAAAAGAAGATGGAATCATTCGACTATAATCAGGTATTTCTCTGAAGATATGATAAAGATTATTATGAAAATTTCTATTATTTCCTATTCAAAAGAAGACATATCTGAATTAATTACATCAATGCCTAGAAAATCTATGACTTCTTTGGCTTGTGAAGTATCATTACAAACCAATCTAGAAATTGTTATAATTCAAAATTGTTGAGAAGATATGTTTTATCATAAATGGAAAGCTAGGAATTTCTTTATTCATGGAAAATGTGTTCTTTCTGCTTCTTCGGTTGCAGCTCATATCCTGTCACAATTTACTTAATCACATTTATTTCTAATTAGTTAGAACTAGGATATTAATCAGCAAGGCATGTTTTTAAAAGCTTGGTATCCCCCTCCTACAAATTGGATTAAACTTAATGTTGATGCTTTGCTTGTGCATTCCAACATGGCATCTGTGGCAGGAGTTTTGCGAGATCATAAAGGTAGATTCTTACTTGCATATGGAAAGAAGCTTGATATGTCATTGCTGAAATTACTAGTTGTTTTTTATTTCAATAATGTAATTCAAGAATGGATGAATGAAAAATAAGATATCATTATTGAATGTGATAATATTAATGTTATCAAAATTTTGCCAAATTCAATGCTAAAGGCTAAGGGTCGGAATAATAGCATTCAAAAAGTGGATTTTTCTTTTCTTGAAGTATTTCATATTGTAATTTTTCATTTTGTCTATAGAGAATGTATTAGATTGGCGGATTTTTGTTCTCATTATGCCCTTTTAGGCGATTTTTTTTTATGCTTTTGTTTATAGTCAACTTCCTTTAAGTTTTGTTGACTTGATTAGGAAGGATTGTGATAGGATTTCTATCACATATATTTCTTTGTATCATTCCTTTTATATTTAATGCTATATGCATATCTTCAATATATGAGTTTTTACTTTGGTTAATAATTTAATCAGAATTAAAAATTTATTATTTACTTGAGGATAAGCAAGAGTTTAAACTAGAAGGAATTTGATCAGTGTAGATAATATATTATTTTGTGTTATATTTTTAATGAAAATATGTTTTATTTGTGTTGTGCAGAAAAAATATAAAAAGACATAAATTCTAAGTATCATCCAGCGCTACGGTACAGACAAAGCAATACCGCAACACCATCAAGTACACCATCAGAGCACTACATATGGACATGGCAGTGCCCAGTCTCTGTTTGTATAGTACCACGACACCAAAATTTTAACTTGGCAGCACTTAGCCTCTGTTTAAACAATACCGTGGTGCCAAATTAAATTTCAGTGCCGCCAAGCCGATAATTGCCAAAATATCCATTTTTATTTTGGTAGAATAATTATTTTAATTAGAGTAAATAGTACTATATAATTGCAAGTAAGCATTGCTTACTCGTGGGTTCGATACTCGATACTATCACTATCTTACATGATTTGACATGTATACTTGTATATATTAAGTGAGATTTTTATAATTTTTATATAAAAAAATTTAAGCATTGTTAGAAATTAATAGAGCCCTAAATTATTTCATAATTCAAAAGGTTACTCAACAGCCTCTATCAAATTTTTTGTCATGTTGCATTTTATTAACCAATAGGATATTCCAATTAGAAAAGAAGATGATAATGAAGAAAAAGAAGAAGAAGAAGAAGAAAAGGAGGAGGAGGAAGAAGAAGAAGAAGAAAAGGAGGAGGAAGAAGAAGAAGAGTGGTAGGATATCACCGGGTAGAATTGAGAACATAAGGATTATAGGAGAGAATTAGGATTCATTAATGTGGACAAATTTTACGTTCAATTCTAAATGATTTTCTTTAAATATGTTTCTTTGATCAAATCAATATAGATCAATATTATATTGTCCCAATGTACAGACTAATGTTTCACTATCGATTTGAAAAGAAAATTAATCAATTTATTTTCATAATCAAACATGGCATAAGGAATAGTCAATTCATGCTAAATGATAAAGGAATATACACTTATGATTATGAAACTAAATTAATGTATTTATTTTCATAATCAAATAGAATAAACTATATTCAATTTGTCCCTAAGGATAAAAGAAATATTTACTTATCTTTTTTTATCATAAAACTAAACCATTATTTAAAGCTAAGTCCACATCAATAAAATCTTCCCCTATCTTAACAAGAAATTAAGGTAGGATTATTTTAATTCTAGGTTTTATACTTCATATAAAAGATAGACCCTATAGTTAATTACATCTCAAAAGAGAATACTCTCAATTAAAGTGAATATTAAAATTTTTAAATTCATATAGATTTAAATAAAGGCTTGGGCTATCAATATTTTTGGATACAAGCTTAAGATTATAAACCTTAATTGAAATTCTGAGTTTATATTTAAACTTCATATTTTAGATTTTTTGAAAGGATAGAATAGAAGGGAATGTGCAGAGATTGAAGGGTACACAATCTAGACTTACAGTTACCTAGAGTGAGCTGTCAGCTAACAATCCTAATCAAAATCAATTGCCTTATGAATATATGATTTGATGGCTTTATCTATGGAATCAATAAATTATAATTTAGAAAATTTTAGTTAAGCTTTTATAGTATATAAATGATCATGCGATGAAATGATGCAGGAATAATAATGTATAAAAAAGCTTTTATTTGTTGAGAATTTCTCAGAGTACAATTGAGGGTATGTTGTAAAGTAAAGGTCGTCATGCTCCTAAACAAGCATGTATTTCTATTCTTATACAAATATAGATTTGAATATAATCATTTATTATAGTCTTAGAATTTTTTAGTTATGGATTTCCAATAGAATTTTAAAAGACAATGACCTTCAAAGGAAGATAAATCATTTTCTTTTAGAACATATAAATGAATACATAAATAATCATTTTCAAATCTTTTATAACTATTGGCACTGTAAAACTTAATTTAGCTATACAAGTATCTAAAATATTTACATATACATCATTATTTTTATATTTACATTTATATTATTGCCTAGGTATATTCTATTTTATAGAAATATAAAAAAGTAGTATAAATAAAATACACATATGCAATATTGTGTGAGTATATACGAGTAAATATAAAATGGCCTAAGTGCATACTCCAAATATGTACCAACAAAAATATAAATATGACATCTAGAGTGCAGACTATAAACACACACAAAATGCATACCCTCTATGTAAGACACTCCAAGCAAACCAAACTAAATCACCAGGCGCCTAGGCTAAAGTTAGTTGTCTTAACAAACCATCTAAAGTGTGTGTATAAGATTGTGTGGCTTAGATAGTGTGGACCTCCGAAAGGACACCACCATTACAGAGTGCAGAGGGTATATGACCGCACCACCCCGAGGGATAGAAGCGATTGTAGGCCTCTTCTCTTTTCACCAGCGGGCTAATAGAAGGGTAGATTAGATCCTACATACAATCAACCATTGAGGATAACATATCTCGCCAGAGCACCCCGATGGGTGATAATATGCATGACCTGATCAGTGTTACAGGGTTTCCCCCACCCGATACCTTAGTTTGAGTGAGGTTTATTTATTGTGGAATTCCATTTCCCATGGGCGTATGGAGGCTCACTAGTATACGGTGAACTACCAGTATTAGTGGAAGGAGTGTTAGAAAGTCTTTGACGGAAATCTTCAACTCTCATTATACACATCTAATGGGGAATAGGTTGCTTGCTAGTAGTATAACGTCAAAAGTCTCCTTTATTGTCTGAACTATTATTAATAACTAATCCACCCTCAGGTATCAAGTAGCTACGAACACTACAGGAAAATAACTTATTTCGGACAAAATTTTTTGCGGAATTAAATTCGTCACAAATTCGGACGGCTTTTCCAACAGATTACCGATGGAACATTTTTGGCAGACTTTCTGATGGATTTCCGACGGAATTTTTATTTAGCTTACCGACGGATTTATTTCCGACGGAAATGACGATGAAAATTATTTTTTTCCTAAAAAATAACTATAATAAATATTTATAATTAATTATTTTTAATAACTTATTATAATTTTAAATTATTTAAATAAACTATTTTAAAATTACATTAATTAATTTAATAATTCATTGTTAAATTACATTAATTTAAATAAAATAAATAAATTATATTAATTAAATTAATAATGCATTATTACTTTTTATATTTTATAATTTATAATATAAATATAAAAAATAGTTTATATGACAGGTTTTCCATTACAGTACAATGGTTGGGGGGCTTGAGCGGCAGCCTGAGGTGCACGATTCGAATCCCACAGCCTTCGGCAGGTGCAATTGCTGGCATCTTGTGGTTGGGCCTGGGTTCGAGCTGGAGGGAGCGTGGGCTAGGGCATCTTGTGGCTGGGCCTGGGCTGTGAGTTGCACGCAGAATTGGCTAGGGTTGAGTCTTAGCCTTGTCCTCGGTTTGGTAGCACGACCTGGTTGGGCAAAATGATTTTAAATTTTTTTCTTAATTTTTATGGCGGACGAATCTCAGTGAACTTGTACCGACGGAATATTTCCGCTAGAAAGCATTTTCGGCAAATTTTTACGCCGAATTTTTTTCCCGATGCGCGTTTTACCGGCGCTAAATTTTTCATCATAAATATCCCAAAAAAACAAATTTTCGACGGAGTTTTTTGATTTTTCGGTGGATATTGGCCACCGATAACACACAATTTTCATGTAGTGGAAAGGTATGAGGCATTGAGGTCTACTCGGCGATCTCAAGGTGAGGGAGCCGAATGAACAAAGAAACCCGATGGGAAGAAGGCTAGAAAGGAAACCATTAGAAAAGGAGTAAGATAGATAAGGGATAAAATAACCCAGTTGGCCGGAAGGAAAGGAACCATAGCTTTTAGAAACCCTAGTTAAGAAGGGAACCTAATTAAGAAAAGGATCCTAACTAAGAGTAGGACAGAACAAATCTAAGGAGTATGAATCATAGAGTACACATAAGAGAGAATAATATAAGATCCAAAGATGTAGAGAAACAAGTCCCACCGTGATCAACAGAAATCTATGGATCTCTGAAAGGACATCGCCGGCTATAGAGTGTTGAGGGTATACGACTATACCACCCCAAGGGATAGAGACGATCGTAGGCCTCCACACTCTTCGCAAGTGGGCCAATGGGTGAACATATTAGATCATGTATACGATCAACCATTGAGGATAGCGGCTCTCGCTAGTGTACCCTGATGGGTGATAATATGTATGACCTGATCATTATTACAGGGTTTCCCCCACCTAATACATTAGCTTGAGTGGGATTTATTTGTTGTGGAATTCTGTTTCCCATGGGTACAAGTCCCCGTGGTTAATTATATCTCAGGTCGAAGCCCGAGAATACTCTCGATTAAGGATCCAATATTATTCTTCCTAAAAAGGGATTGGCATAGAGGGGAGACTAGAAAATTAATATATGGATAGTGGATCAACATCACCACACCTGACTAACGTAGGTGGGCATGGACCCAATATCACATCTCAATGAGATATTTGAATTATTAGTTTTAATATCTCAGACTACACTTAGGGGTGATAAGCAAAATTAGGTAAGAATAACTATCGTATTATGACCGATAGAAAAAATAAATTCGCATAGGGAAATTAGATTAATATCATCACACCTGACTAATATAGGTAGGCATGGACCCAGTATCACCTCTTAAAGATGGGTTTAAATTATTAGTTTTGATATCCCAGACTACTCTTGAGGGTGCTAAGTAAAACTGGGTGAAGAACAACTATCGTATCACAACTGATAGCAGAAGGTAATTCCCATAGGGACGTTGAATCAACATCACCACATCTGACTAATATAGGTGGGCATGGACCCAGTATCACCTCAAGAAAGTTGATTTGAATTATTGATTTTGATATCCCAGACCACGCTTGGGGTGACAAGCAAAACTGGATAAGAACAACTATCATATTATGACCGATAGAAGAATGAAATTCACATAGGGACATTAGATCAACATCACCATACTTGATTATCCTATGTGGGCATAAACCCAGTATCACCTCTTAAAGATGGGTTTAAATTATTGGTTTTGATATCTAGACCACACTTGGGGGTACCGAGTGAAACTGGGTAAGAACAACTCCTCGTAAGGTGAGGACAAATTGAAGGTTTTAGGTGCTTGTACCAATGTGATTAGTGTGTACAAATATCCCTACAACGTATCAGTGTATCCCATTAAAGGATAGCCTTATACTCTTCATAACGAATATCGTGTGGTAGAGGACAAATTATCGTGGCCACACAGACTGCTGAAAAGTAATAAGTACCCTTTCAAGGGGGTACAAATATGGAGAGATATTTTAATGGGGGCAAGGAGGCTCCCCCTATAAAGTGCTAAACCTAGGCGTAGTACTTCATTTGGATCTTATTCATCGACAAGAGAAATAACCGGATAAGAAAAGGATATAACATGAATATTGGAATGAGTAGATTGGCTCTGCCCAAAATAACCCACACCTTCTAAAGTTTGAGGGATATTAATTCACTAAACACAGGCTTATTGTAGAGCTTATTCATCGGACCAAGTTGAAGGAATGACACCCCGCTCTACATAGCCTTATATAATAGTGAAAAAATAATGAGGGACACTAGTAATCTCTATATCCATAGCAGTCTCCTCCGAACCCTGGCTCCAAGGACTCAGTGGGGCACCTATACTATGGGATAAAAGGCACACTCTTTAGACCGTACTAGCCCAGATATCTCGTATAATAGAGGTCTAGAGTGCTCGCTATTCTGTAGCAAACTATCAACACTAGTAGAAGAGTGTCAGAAGGTCTTTGATAGGAATCCTGAACTCTTATTCCATACATTGGATGGGGAATAGGTTGTCCACTAATAGTATGACATCAAAAGTCTTCTTCTTTATCTAAGCCACTGTTAATGACTAATCCTCCCTTAGGTATCAGGTACCTATGATAGGTAGGAAGTGAATCATAACTGGCGAAATCCAGAGGTGATGAAGGGACTGAATGATGAAGGACATCAATCATTTCATCATCTGAAGAGTCAAACTCGATAGTCAAAGAATAAGTATAAAGGTGCGAGGGAGGAGGAATTCGAGTGTCGTAGTTCTGCGGTTCGCTGGTCGACTCTCTACCCCTTTTTTTACCTCAGCCTCCCTTACCTCTACTAGGAGGAACACCGTACCTAACTTCAAACTAGAAGGGAAACCAATTAGAGTTTATAGTGGAAACATCTGTGTCAATACTAACCTGTGATGGACCATATACTAACAACTGTATAGGACCATGTGTAGCTGACTATGGAGGACCCTATACAACACTAGCAGTCATCACTACTGATTGGGTAGGGGGAGGTCTATGAGTCTTCTAAGGTATGTAATACTCAGCATCATCATAAATAGAGACCTTGTACATGGAAAAGGGCCGGGTATCCCTAGGAATGGAATACTTGACATCATTCCTCATATACTTCTTTCACTGGTATAAGGTTGAGGGCACCATTCCATACTCATGGAGCCAAGGCCTTCCTAAGAGAGCCCTGTATGAAGTTTCAGCCTCAATCACATAAAACTTATCCTCAGTTAGGAAATTTTAAAACTTTAAAGGCAAAGTAATAGATTATAAAGCTTGCTGGCCTTGGTTATTAAAGCATTTCAACATAATATTATCGAAAGTGAGCTTCAAATGACCTAAGGAGAGACCCTTTAAAGTTTTAAAGGTAAGGATATTTACTAAAGCCCCTTGATCAATGAGGACCCTGTTTAACTCATAACCATTGACTTCAACAGTGACATATAAGAGACGGTTATGCTCAAAAGTCCCTAAAAGAAGATCATAATATGAAAAAGTAATACATGGCATCTCTCTCAAATAGCATACATCCCCAAGAAAATTGGAAGCAAAGAAAGTTTGGAAGGACTCTAGCTCAAGTAGTGATTTTACTAGTGTCTATCTCAAGTCAGGAGATAACATCAGAGCATCATAGACGCTAAGAAGGGAAGAGATTTGTCTTAGATGAGCCAACACATTATATTCAACATCCAGCTGAGGGACTTTCTCTTTCTCCTTAGATTGCTCTTGGGAGGAAGGGACAAGATCGTCATGCTGGGTAACAATATTTTTATCTTTTTCTTTTATATTTTTAGCCATCAGAGGTGGAAGGACCTTCCCTAAATGAAAGTGAACTTCTTGTATTGAGTCATCCTGAATAGGAGATTCACTTGGCTTAGGGGTGATTGCTTGTGTTGGCTCTACGGAGATACATGGAGTGGATTCTTGGATTTAGAAGTTCTCAAATTTATCTTCTGAATCCATGTTACAATCACCCTCTAGAATGATAAAGACTGGTTCAACTTCATACTCAAACTAATCTTCATATACAAGATCATTTACATTATAAGAAGTATGTAAAATATAAAAAGAGCAAGTGCTAGAAGAAGTAGAAGTAGAAGTAGAAGGAGTAGGAGTAAGAAACCAAAAGTAGCCATAATCACCTTATTCTATTATTTCATCATCAATAGAAAGGAGAATGAAGTCTTTCAACATAAGTGCTAGAAGGAGCCCCGTCTTCCCTTATGAAGTTACAACAAGCTTTTATTTTTTATACATTTTTCTAGTTATGTAAAAGAAGAATAAGAAATGTACTAAGTAGGCACTATAATAGAAGAAGAATGAGAAAAAGGTGCTGGCATAGTCAATGGGACGGTAACTGTTGACTCGATCTAGGGAGGCCTCCTATCAACTACCTCTGAACTTTGAACTGCCCGATCGATCATCTTCTTTATATTTTGAGAGAGAGCTAGCTGCAACTCTCCCTCAGAACCTTTGGGTGACCTTCTACTACTACCCTGACTGTTACTATTGTTGGAACTATAAATCATATGAATTGTCTGAGCGGTATTGCCTTGGGGCTATACTAAGTCACTGTCCTATAGATGTATCTTTCCACTGTCCATGAGCCTCTCAACCTTATTCTTAAACACATAACAGTCCTCTAAAACATGCCCAATATATCTATGATAGGGATAATAGAGTGGGTGGTCCGTCTGTCCCTGCTCCTCCGCTCTATTATAATTCAGAAATGTTAAGATATTTTTTTTTAAATAAGAAATTTGAAGATTTTCTTTACACTTTCTCTTTTGAATGAATATTCCTTACTAAGTTTCTCATGGAGGTACTGCTGGCCCTCTAGAGTCCTACGAAAGGGTCTGGATTGTGCTGCTGACTAACCCGGTGAGTATAACTACTATGGTGGTGTTAAACGGACTGCAGGTCTCTTTCCATTATCCAGTGTCCCATAGGTATTATATACCTCCCCTCTCCTTGAAGGAGGTTCCCCTGAAGACTCCTACTACTGAGGTCTATACGAAGGTTGACTCTCAACCTTAGGAGGGACTGTATCGGGTATGCTATTTTGTAAGATAATAACCTTTATCAACAACGTCTAGAAGGTTTTAATACTAAAGCCCTTCAAGTAGGGTGCTATGGGACCATCTATATTCTTTAACAAGATTTCCACTTTGTACTGCTCCTGTAAATAAGGCTCACACTACAGGCTTAGGTTCCTCTATCTGACTATATAATTTGAAAGAGTCTTGTGAGGATGCTGTCTATCCAGAACTAACTCTCCAACTATAACCCAGTGCTCAATATTAATAAACCTCTAAATAAAAAGCTGCTCTAACTCTGCAAAGATGCGGACTGAGTCATTGGGGAGATCGGCGTACCAAGCAAAGGCCACGTTAACTAGGCTGCTAACAAAGAGTCTCAATATCAGGACATCGTTCCCCCTATATTATAACATATAACCTGGTATTGAGCCACATGCTGCCTCAGGTTCCTAAACCCATAAAAACTCTGAACCATGGGGTAAATGAAGCCAGGGGTAGGGCTCCTTCTCATACTCAATCGGGTACGGTCTCCCCTACTAACAACCTGTCTAGAATTTATGGAGGAAATTGCCTGCTTAACCTTCTAGGATATCAAGTCCTGAATCTATCATGCTGACAACTGTGCCAACTGATTTCGAACTAGGGTAGTAGTTACTGTAGGTGGGCTTAGTGCTAGTGATAGTATTGTGGGCTCATTACTGGATGTAATAGGAGTGACCGTGCCTGTCATCAGGGGCATCACCCCTAAAGCTATCAACTGCACGGTCATCACCGCCATGGCTCTGGCCATCTCTGCCATCTGAGTCTAAAGATGCAAAATGGTAGCCTCTGTATCAACTAACCTGGGAGATCCACACACCTCAAGCTCTCCCTGCTCATCCTTATCCTTGAGTTCTCTCTGCTCATCTGAGTGACCTCATTGGGTAACCACACAACTTCTGTGTACTGGTAAGTCTTCGTCTGACTCACCCTCGAGTATATCCTCCTCGAAGAAGGTTTGATGATGTGCATTTATATGCAGACCTGGTGAATCGTCAAGAGGAACTACAACATCCGTATCAAAAAACATTGGGACTGCCTCAGACCCAGAAGGAACAACTGCCCATATAGATCAACTTCTTCTTCCAACTGTTCTATCTCAATAGGGGTATCCTCTTGTCATCATCTCCAAACCCACCTAGTATAGTGGGACCTAGCAGGGGAAATTGCTCACTGGGGGGCTACAACCACTGAATGGATCTGAGCTATGGTAGGCCCTAAATGCTATCTTGATATATGATGATATGGGGGCCATCCAACTCCAGGAGTGAATGTTTGTGGTAGGACTACCAGAACTAAACTAACTGGCTACCTAGGTGGCTATCATCTCTATCACATGTACCTCTGTCTCAAGGTCTACCTCTATAATTGAACAGAAGCCTAAGAGATCTGATAGAGTAACTTCTCCCAATTGACAAGCCCTCAACCTCGTATTAGGCAGACGATACTCTAAATCCTTTGAGAGATTGTTCAGACAGCATCATCCCTAGGGACACTAGCTCAGGGTAAAGGAGTGGAAACAAGAGGGGTCATCACAATGCAAGCGATGTCCCCCTCATCACCACTATGTGCCCATAGAGAGAAGAATCCTCCCTGGACTTCTTCTATCTCAGGCGCTACTATAAAAGTTGGGGTAGGTGGAACTGAAACTGGTCGAAGCTCCCACTACACAGGGACCACTCTCCTTTGAATAGGCTCCTAGTGAGCCACTGCCTATGTCATCCTCTATCTATCTGCCTTAGACATAGCCAAACATAGTCTTCTATTTTTATTCCTCTATGCCCTTCTCCTAAGGCCAGAGGTGGAGGCAGAAGGTAAATCTGAACCTTCTACCTGGGAGACAGAGGGAACAGGAGCCATAGGAAGTGTCAGGGTCTGCTCGGTTGTCTTGGGGTGAGAGAGCCGAGAGAATACAGAAGCATGACAGGCACAAGGTGAAGAAGCCTCAGTCTTGACACCTCTCTTCTTGGAGGAAGGAGGGGGAACCCGAACTTGAGCTACCTCTGCTGGAACAATAGGAGGAATAATAATTGGCTGCCAGCGCTGAGGAGCTGGAGCAGCTTGCATAATAGGTATAGTAGGAGCAGGTCTCCTAATAACTAAATGAGTAGGAGGAACTGTGAGTGGTTTAGGCACTAACTGCCTAAGCATAGGGAATATTTGTTGCATAGAAGGGGAGCGGGACGAGCAGGTGCCCGGGCTATCCGCCTAGCCGCTAGTCGTCTGAAGGGGCGCATGGCTGTGCGCCCAGTCATTTTGGGAGGAGAGAATATAATAGCCTCAGCCAAGGTTATTGCAATCCATGACCCCTAGTTTGAGCTTTTGATGATGACAAATAATGTCATCTCAATTACTATTCATTGAATATCTTTTATTGCCTGTGAGTACTAACATTTCAGGAAGATCACGAGTTAGTCAGGACAACAGGAAGACTCAAGACTGAGTAGAGTAGGAGTATGAGTCTGAAACAATATACTTTTATATTTATTTTTATTATTTTTTCTTTTCTTGAGTCTGGCCACAAACTGTATGTAAGTCTGAGCAACCATGCATACACATAAGGGGAGAGGGTTTTAAAGAAAAAAATATAAAGATTTTTCTCTGTTGATCATACTGTACGACTTTATATCATACTGTACGATATAATATTATAAAATATTTTTTTGTTAACTGATCGTACTATACGAACCATATCGTACGGTACGATGTGTTTTAAATCCAAAACCCTACCCGCAAGATTAGTTTAAGTTCTATTATCCGTTCATACTGTATGAAGTAATTCATATTGTACAATTTATTTTAAATACTTACTTAAATTAACCCATGATTAGCAAAGTAAATCAAGGTTTAATTGCTGATTGGTACTCATACTGTACGAGCATGTTCGTACTATACGATGAACAAAGATGAGTTTTGATCATCCTGGACTTCATCTTGGACGATCTCTTATTTTTTCCTAATCATACTATACGATGTATTTCATATCATACGATGTACAGAGCCAAGTTTTGATCATCCTGAACTTTATCCTGGTCGATGCCTTGATTTTGACTATTCATACTATACGAAGTAGGTCGTACCCTACGATGTACAGAGATGAGTTTTGATAGTCCCGACTATCATCCTGCACGAACAGAAGTGTTGGTGATCGTACCTTACGATTGTAAATTATACTGTGTGAATATATTTAGAAGTTTTTGATCTGTTCGTAAACCTTCGTACCAGGACGAATCCTGTTATAAAAAAATTGCACTATACGATGGTAAATTGTACTGTATGATAGTAACGGCTACTTTGAAAATTTCAGGGATTTTGGAGCCTATTTTAAGTATAAAAAAGTAATGTTTTGAGAGAGATAAAAAGAGGGGAATATGATTAGAGAGAGAATCCTTGGGAGAGAGCTCTTTAGAAGTTTTTGGGGTTTGAGAGAGGAAGGAGAGGGTGAGCTTGGTGAGGGAGATCACACGGTTGCTCCGTTCTTGCTACATCTTGGTCCTCCTATACCCCGAGAAAAACTTATGGGAGGCTCTATGAGAGGGAGAATCTTCTACATCCATGACCTCGAAGGTACTCTGCCTTCTCCAGGAGGAAGAAAAATGAGAAGGTACGCTACCGTCGCCAGGAGGGTGAGAAAAGCACTTGGCACTCCGCCACGCCGGGTTGGTGAAGGTGAGTCTTGTGAGGGCTTCTCTGCCTTATCGAAAGGGCAAAAGGAGAACCATATTTTGTAGTGAAATTCTCAGAGTGGAGGACTCCGGGGAGTGGACGTAGGTCATTGTTTGACCGAATCACTATAAAATTATGGTGTGCTTTTTTCCTTATCGCTTTTTATTTTTGCCTGCACTTTATTTTTATTATATTTGCTTGATGATAATTATGAAAGAAAAAGAATTTCATTGTTGCAAGTTGAGTTCAATTACTATTACTTTTATATTAGTTAAAGTTTTCTTG
>NW_021320148.1:174124-193240 GCF_001605985.2 Dendrobium catenatum
AAATGTAAAGCATTCAAATAGCAACTATCTTAACATTTTTGAATTTAAAATGCATTTAAAATAAATTTAAAATTTATTTTTAAAAGAAAACGGTGGCATGCGGCTACATGGTAGATTTAAAGGGGGAAGAGTTGGAATTGATTTAAAATCAAACAAAGGGGCTTTGGATCAATTTGGGTTAACCCAGGTTAACCTAGTCAACCAGGTTGATCGAGGGCCTAGGTTAGGGCTCAGCAAACTTGATTTTACCCATTGAACTCAGTAGAAGTGGGCTTTGTTGCAACTTGAGCTTATGAGTTTATATTTTTTTATGATAACAAATATTGTGGCTCACTTTCTATTGTCGACCTATATTTATAATATATTTTTATTTGTATGATTAATAACTTTTTAAGATTACGATGCACCATTCAAGACTCAATATTTGGTTGATCAAGTTTGATTTGTAATTTTTATTGATGTATTTTTTTATTTCTTGAGTCATGTCCTATAAGGGTGTTCGCTTGCTTGTAACCTTGCACACACACACACACTTTAGAAATTTTTTGTCTATTTTAGAGTTTTCTATTTTTGATCACATTGTCCGATATGATCCAAAAATCATTTAAAAATAGAAATCTTAATTAGGGCATCCTGGTTAAGGAAGCTGTAATTAAGTACAACGTCCTGGATGATAGTTGTATCAACTGAGATGATAGACTCAAATTTGAAAGAATATACTGCCATATCTATTTAGATATCTTTTATTTTTGAACATTATCCTAGACGATGTAATATAATTATACCTAAATTAATCTGGTAATTAAGGAAAGCAATTAAGGTTTGATTGCTCAATCATATCATCATGGACGATCACAGGATCAGTCGGGATGATCAGTTCACAAATCTTAGTTGTTCTTGAACGATCAAACATCAGCCTGCTTCTATTTCGGGCGATGTTCTAGATGATATTCAATGAATTGTACTAATCATACAGGATGATATGATATCCTATCATCCTGGACGATATGAATAAAAACCTTATGATCCTCCTAAATCATCTTGGTTGATTGAGCTAAATTTGTACTGATTGTACAAGATGATATTTATATTGTCATGGACGATAATGTCAGTTTATTGCTATTAAGAGCAAATATGGAGCTCTTCTATTTAAGCTTTGTCAAAGAATTTAAAAGTGTCTTTGGTAGCCATTGAAGCATCGTTATTCTGGAGGAAACTTGAAGAGAGAACTTGAAAGGGAGAGAGGAAAAGGTGGAGCTTGAGAAAGGGAGAAGATCCTTGGAGGGGGTTTCAAGGGAGTGTAGAGGGGATTCCACATGGTTTCTCCGGCGAGCTTGCACCTTAGTACCATCGGATTCAAGGTTCGTCTTGAGGGAAGTTTTGGGAAGAAGAATATCTCTTTGGTATCAAAGGGCCCAGCTTCTCCATCACACCGGGGAAGGTGAAAATGATTTTTGTAAGCACTTCTCCGCCTAGCTGTGGGGACTAAAGGAGAGACACTAAAGGTTTAGTGAAATACACAAAGGGTGCCTCCGAGGAGTGGACGTAGGTTAGGTTGGACCGAACCACTATAAATCTTATGTATTCTTTCTAGTTATTTTTTTTGCATTTAATTTCTGCACTTCATTTCTCTTGTGGTGAATCTTGTTATGGTTGTGTTTGTGTTTTCAATTGAGAAATTTTTTAAATACCAATCCACCCCCTTATTGGTTAGCATTGGGACTAGTTCATAAGGGCTTAACATCCCTAATGAACTCTCAAGTGGTATCAGAGCGGGATTCATAAAATATAGTTTTTGAAAACTTTTTGAATTTCGATCTATGGATAATTTTTTTAATTATAATATTGCGGAAGATTATTCAATCACCTGACCACTTTTATTTGAAAATATTACTTTTGACTTTTAGAAACTTTGCATGTCTATTTTCTTTCAATCAATTGAATATCGAATGTGACAAATAATTTTAATTTGTTAATCTGTACAATCACATATTATAAATGGAAATATTCCTTTTAATCAATGGAGTAGGGAAGAGTAAATCAATGCTCAATTAAATGCTAAATTGTTAAATTATTTGTTTTACGCTTTAAATTCTGAAGATTGTATATTTGTATCCACGTGCACTACTGGCAAGGAAATTTGGGATAAACTACATATCATATACGAAGGCACTAGTGAAATCAAGCAATCTAGGTTGAATACCTTAATGCATGATTATGAACTATTTTATATGGCCTTATGAGATGATCTTATACATGTATACTATTGTAAATCTAAGTTTATGGATTAGAATTTTGATGATAGAAAACATTCATAATTGTATGAGACTTCCTTGCCTACTAACATTTCAGGACCACATGATCGATACTGCAAGCTGAACCAGCTCAAGATTGGGTAGATTAGGTTTGAGTCAATCTCTTGTGTACTTTTTTTCTTTCTTGAGTCAAATATAATCCTAATGGTGCCTAATGCTAAGTAACCTTGCACACATACACCTTGGGAATTTTTCTTACTGTTTCTTAGAGTTTATTATTTTTGGTAACATCGGCTGGGACGATATTCATATTGGCCTGGACAATCGGTTTAAAAATAAAAACCCTAATTAGGACATCCTGGTTAAGGCAGTCGTCATTAAGCACATCATCATGGACGATCCCTGCATTGGCCAGGACGATAGGCTCAAATCAGAGAGAATCAGCCGCCAGATCTATTTAGGTAAGATTTATTTTTGGACATCGGCCAGGCCGATCCATTATATCGTCCTGCATGATTTTACACAATTATACTTAAAATAATCTGTTATTAAGAAAAGTAATAAATGCTTGATTGATATGTTCACATCGTCCTGGACGATTGCAGGATTGCCTGGGCTAATCAGTTAAAAATTTCTTGGTTGCTTCTGGATGATCAAGCATCGGCTAGCTCTTTTCTAAGCGATGTTCTGGGCAATTTTCCTCAGTTTTGAATTGATCGTCCGAGACGATCGTGAGATTGGCTCGGATGATCAAGCTACTTTTGGATCGTCCAGACCTCCTTTCCGAGTGATTGTCTGGCCGATATTCTGTGATTTGAACTAATTGTATAGGACAATATGTTATCATCCTAGATGATGTGAACAAAATTTCTTCTGATCGTCCCATGTCGTCCAGGATGATTAAGCTTAATTTATACTGATCGTACATGATGATAGAAATATTATCCTGAATGATAATGTCAGTTCTTGAAATTCTATTTAAAGGACCCAAATTTTTTCATGCAAAAACATCTTTTGCTGCTGTCATGACTTGAGAGAGCTAAGAGGAGAGGGAGAGAGAAGCAGAAACTTATGAGGGGGAGTTTGTGAGAGGGATTCACAAAGGTTGCTCCAAGCAAGGTTCTAAGGAATCTTCTCCAGTCTTCGCCCTTCATCCTTGCGGGTTCAAGGGAGGTAAGCTTCAGTAATTGGTCGAGGTTCTCTTACTACTTCAGGAGGAAGCAAAAGGAGTTGGGTTCTCTGCCTCGCTGGGGGTTGGAGGAAAGGAGTTTTTATGAGGGATCATTAGGAAGAGAACTTACTAACTATGAAAAAGTGAACAAAATTTTAAGATGTTTGCCTTCCTCTTTCGATGCTAAAATCACTGTAATTTCTGAATCTAATGATTTAAATACCTATTCGATCAATAACTTATTGGTTCACTCATTGCTAACGAGCAAGGGTGAACCAAAGAAATCTTGATGCAGGTGAGAGGAAGAAAGAGAAAATGGTGGCACTTAAGGCGAACGACTCGGACACTGACTCATCCGAGTCTAAAAGCGATGATGTTTCCTTAATCACGAGGTAATTTAAGAGCTTTCTAAGGAAGAAGCGTAAGAATAATCAGAAGTGGAATAAAGGTAAGGGTAATAAAAATTTCAAGAATTCTAATGATACAATTTGTTTTGAATGCAAGAAGCCAGGACATGTTAAAACTAATTGCCATACACTCAAGTCTCACCCAAGCAAGGAAAAGGGTGAGGAGAAACGCAAGTCCAAGAAGAACAAGAAGAGATTCTAAAAGGTGTTATGGGCAGTTTCTGCATTAGACTCCTCTAAGACTGAACCTAAAGAGGTGAACAAACTTGTGCTTAATGGCAGACAATAATCTTGGTGAAAGTGACCAAGAAGAGGATTGTGAACTAACTTATGATCAATTATTTGAAATTTGTGAGCACATGCATGCACATATAAAAAACTCATACTAGTTTGAAATTAGAATTTTTAAATTTACAAAAAGAGCATGAAATTTTTCTTAAAGATCATTCTATAATTGATACTAATCACATGGCTTTACTTAATGAGTTTGATGCATTAAACAAAAAACATGCTGATTTATCTTATGCTCATAATTCTTTAAAAGCATCCCATACCGATTTAGAAAAATAATATAAAAATTTTGAAAGTATAAAAGCTTTTGAAAATAAAAAACCTTCATTTCATGCATCACATAAAAAACATCACCATAGATTAGTGCATCCTTTTCCTTGAATTAGATATCTTTCATGTGGCATGCTAAGACACATAACACACACTTGCACCATTCACCATAGTTCACATTGGGTTTGGAGACCCAAGTTACATGATTCACAGCATGTATTGCATTCTACTCTCCATAAGAAGGAACCCAAACATGTTTGGGTTCTTAAATCTGACATTTGATAATTTTGTAGGCAAGCTCTCACAAAAGGCCTCGTGAGAGCATGTGGTTCCTAGACAGCGGATGCTCTTGACATATGACTGGTGATGCCAATCAATTCATTTTGCTGGAGACCAGGACAGAAGGAAAGGTGACTTTTGGAGATAACACTACCAAAAAGGTGATAGGCTCAGGTATAATTGGTAATTCCAAGAACCTTTTGATTGAAAATATTTTTCTTGTAGATGGACTGAAACACAACTTGCTCAGTATGAGCCAGCTTTGCGACAAGGGCTTCATTATAAATTTTTTGGCAAATTCATGCATTATCAGCTTAAATAATAGCACTATTTTGTAGGGAAAGTGGATCAACAATGTTTACATGCTTGATTTCAATAACATTGAATGTGCTGCTTCATTTTACTTAAAAACTATTATTGATGATTCATAATTGTGGCACAAAAGATTATGTCATGTCAGTATGAAACCCCTTAGGAATGTGACCCAAAAAGATCTAGTTAGAGGTGTCCCCAAGCTTAAGTTTTTAAAAGACCATCTTTGTGATGCTTGCCAATTAGGAAAGCATGTCCACTCAATTTTTCACTCCATTAAGGATATTAGCACCACTAGACCTTTAGAAGTCCTTCACATGGATTTGTTTGGACTCATTAGCACTGCCTGCTTGGGAGGGAAAATCTATTGTTTTGGGATTGTCGATGACTACTCGAGGTTTACTTGGATTAGATTTCTTTCACAGAAAAATGAGTCTTTTGATGAGTTTAGAGCCTACTTCACTTAGATTCAGAAAAAGCTAGGTTGTGAGATCTTGACCATCCATAGTGACCATGGGGAAGAGTTTGAAAATAAGAAATTTTGAGATTTTTTGTGAGGATAAGGTGATTAGCCACAACATCTCAGCTCCTAGGACCCCTTAGCAGAATGGGGTAGCTGAAAGAAAGAACTAGACCTTAGTGGAAGCCGTTAGAGCCATGCTTGTTGAGTATTCACTTCTAAAATACTTTTGGACTGAAGTGATTAACATAGCTTGTTATGTGTTGAATAGGGTGAATGTTAGAGCCAAACTAGATAAGATACCCTATGAGATCCTTAAGAGTGTGACACCCAATCTTTCCCACCTTTATATCTTTAGTTGTAAGATTTTCATTCACAATAATGGGAAGTCTCACTTAGGTAAATTTGACCCAAAATTTGATGGAGTGTTCTTAGGATATTCTAGTGTTGGGAAGTATTTTAGGGTGTTTAATAAGAAAACTTTGGGGGTGGAGGAAACTACTCATGTAGTGTTTGATGAGTCTGATCCTAGAAAGCGTAGAGTTGAGGATGATGATGATTTTGGAGAGATTACCTCTGGAGTAAAAAATTTAGAGAAGAGGGTAAAGCACTACAACACTGAAGGAGTAGGAGATGTTACCCAAGGAGTAGAAAATGTAGGTAAGGAGGAAAGGGTTGAACCTTCACACACTTTGCCTAGGGATTGGAGATACTCTTCAAGTCACCCTACATATCTGATCTTAGGAGACCCTTATGATGGAGTTAGGACTAGGCATGGACTTATGAAGGAAGTGAACCACTCTGCCATTATCTCAATGACTGAACCCACCAATATAAACCAAGCCCTTTCTGATGAGTTTTGGATCTTAGCCATGCAGGAGGAGTTGAACTAATTTATTAGGAATGATGTTTGGGAGCTTGTAGAAAGACCTAAGGAACAAAGTGTAGTTGGAACCAAGTGGGTCTTTAAGAATAAGGTGAATGATTTTGGAGTGGTGGTTAGGAATAAGGCAAGATTAGTGGCTAAGGGGTATAACCAAATAGAAGGGATGGATTTTGAGGAGACTTTTGCCCCTGTAGCTAGATTGGAAGCCATTAGAGTGCTATTAGCCTTTGTATGTTATAAGGGATTTAAGTTTTCCAAATGGATGTTAAGAGTGCCTTTTTAAATGAGGAAATAAAAGAGGATGTGTTTGTAGAAGAACTCCCAGGTTTTGAGAGTTTCCAATTTCCAAATCATGTTTTCAATTGAACAAGGTCTCATATGGATTAAAGCAGGCACCTAGAGCATGATATGAGAGGCTTAACACATACTTGTAATTACTAGATACGCCAAGAGGGGGTGAGTTAGATGATTAAAAACTTCTTTAATGAAAAAGAAAACTCTTTTTAATACTTTATGCAAAAGCGAATTTCATTCACAATAAAAAGATAGATTCTTAATTTTACCCACACAATTAATCACAATTAAAATGAATACGGAAATAAACTGCGGAAATAGTAAAGGAAAGAACACGCCAATTTATAGTGGTTCGGTCAAACCATGACCTACCTCCACTCCCCGGAGGCACCCTCTGAGTATTACACTAAACCTTTAGTGATTCTCCTTTAGCCCCCACAGCTAGGCGGAGAAGCCCTTACACAATCACTTCCACCTTCCACGGTGCGGCGGAGAAGCCGGGTCCTTTGACACCAACGAGATCTTCTTCTTCCCAAAACTTCCTTCAAGATGAACCTTGAATCTGATGGTACTGAGGTGCAAGCTCGCCGGAGCAACCATGTGAAATCTCCTTCACACTCCCTTGAAACACCCTCCAAGGTTCATTTCTCTCTCTCAAACTCCACCCTTTCCTTTCTCCCTTTCAAGTCCTCTCTTCAAGTTTTCTCAAGAAAACGAAGCCACAATGGCTGCCAAAAGACTCTTACAAAGTCTTATAAGAGTGCTTAAATAGAGGGCTAAAAAAACCATAAAAAAAATCAATTCGGTCGTCAAATATCGTACCGTACGATCGCAATTTCGTCCGGTACGATATGTAGAAATTGACATGTTAGTACTGTACGATGTCCAGTTAGTACTGTACTAACCGTTCAGTTGAAGTTCATACTGTATGATTTCATGTACGATGTGCTGTATGAACAGTTCAATAAAAGTGCTGTTCGTCCAGGACGAAGCATAGGATGGCCAGAATTGTCTTTATTGATTGTATAGTACGATCCAGTTTGTACCATACGACCAAAATATCAAAATTAAGCCGTTTTGATTGAATAATCAGCGGATTAAATTAGGCAATATTTTAAACATCGTACAGTACGATTAGAACAACTTTTCAAATTCAAATCTTTGCCTAGTAGATCATACAATACGATGTGGTGATCGTACAATACGATTAGTTATATTAAAAAATAATTTTTCCAGGAAAAAGAAAATATTTTAATTTATTTCTGTTGCACCAGTTCGTACATTACGAAATAAATTCGTACTGTATGATGAATAGAAAAGTTAAAATAATTATAATCATTTTTTTCTCCCTCTGTGTGTGTGCATGATCAACAAACTAAAATACATCATTATAAGACTTGACTCAATAAAGAAAAATTACAGACTCATTTAATACGACCAATTCTATGCAATCTTGAGCCTTGAATCTTCAAAAAATGGTGTATGATGTACCTGAAATATTAGTCAACATAGAAAGAAATATGCACTATAAATACTATGAGAAATAAGAGATTAATAAATATTATTTGTTATCATCAAAATCATAAACTCGGAAGCCCGAGTTGCAATAATTCTTACTAGAAAGAGAGTTTGTTAAGGGGAGCGTAGACACCACCCTATTCTTGAGTAAAGTAGGAGATGATTTACTCATTGTTCAGATCTATGTTGATGATATACTTTTTGGATCTTCTAATAAAAGGCTATGTGATGATTTTTTTAAAATAATGAGTAAGGAGTTTGAGATGAGTTTGATGGGAGAGTTGTCCTACTTTTTGGGGTTTAGTATAAAACAAATAGATAATGGAACCTTTCTGAATCAATCAAAATATATAAAGGACATCTTGAAGAAGTATGAAATGGACAAAGCCAAGTCAATTAATACTCCCATGTCCTCAAGAATTCAGTTGGACAAAGACTCAAATGGAAAATCAGTTGATCAAAAGAAGTGCAGAGGGATGATTAGATCTCTACTTTACCTGACTGCTAGCCGACCCGATATAATGTTCAGCGTTTGTCTTTGTGCTAGATTGCAAGCTGATCTTAGGGAATCCCACCTAACTGCAGTTAAGAGAATTCTTAGATACATTTTAGGGACCCAAAACTTAGGAATCTGGGACCCCAGGCATAGCACCTCTTTTGAGATTATTGGATATTCTGATTCTGATTTTACAGGTTGTAAGATGGATAGAAAAAACACTTCTGGAACTTGTCAATTCATAGGACAGTCTTTAGTCTCCTAGTCTAGTAGAAAGAAAAACTTGTCAATTCATAGCTCTTTCCACTGCTGAAGTCGAGTATATTACTTTAGGAAGTTGTGTGGCCCAAGTCCTTTGGTTAAAATAGCAAGTACTAGATTTAGGATTACCTGTAAGCACCATCTCAGTTCTTTGTGACAACACTTGTGTCATCTGTATTTCTAAGAATCCTATCCAACTTTCAAGGACTAAGCACATTGACATAAGACATCACTTTATTAGAGACCATGTGACTAAGGGAGATATTGAGTTACACCATGTGGCGACTAAGAATCAATTGGCTGACATGTTTACTAAACCACTGACCTTCAACACTTTCAGCACTTTAAGGATCGGATTGGGTGTGATTGAGATTAATGCATGAACTTGATCTCTACTGATTTTTTATCTATTATATGCTGATTACTTTGCTTTATCTTTTGTTAGTTTTTTTGTTGTTTATTTTTTTTTAATGTTTTCTTTGCTTTTGGTACTTTATTTTTCATATGCCTTAATTTTTTTTTCTAAATCATCGCTAAATTGATATCGTATGCCTTGTTTTTGTCCTTTTGAAAATTTATAGTCAATATTTTACATCTCTTAATCTGCTAAATGGTAAAAATACCATTGATTGTGTCTCTTTCTCTAACCTATTTTGGTGGTGAAATTTTCTTTTCTAAATAAAATTCTATCTCAAATTAATAACTGGATTTTGCAATTGAGATCTTTTTTATCTTGCTACAGTAATCTAGCTTATATTATAATAGTCAAAGTCTTTATGTTACTTCAAGATTTCTTGTTATCCTATCAATACATCTCTCATATGATTTTTGATTCTATTTTGTGGTTTGTTCTTTTCTATATTAGAGAGTGAGTTTTTCTTCTATAATATATGGAAGATATACTAACAACTAAGAATACTTAAGAGTTTTTGGAAAAGAATCTAGCTTGCAAAAATAATAAAAAAAAGTGGCCAATGATGCCAAAAGCAAAAGATGCGCAATGACGTCAAATTAAAAAAAAATACACAAAGTGTATAAAAAATCAAAATATGCACAAAGTGCACCATTCAATGGACAAGAGGCATAAAATGAGCCCATCAAAAAGCAAGCTATCTTCTTTTTTTTTTCCAACTCTTAAAACTTAGAAGATTTCATGTATCACTTGAGATTTTTAAAGACTTGATTTTAAATTTTGCAATTGTAACAAACTACTTTGATATACTATTCTATAAGATATTTTTCTGAAACCAAGTCTTGATCGGATTTCTTTTTCTTATCCAATTGATTTTTTATGAGTTAGGCCTTTTGATTTCAAAGGATGATTTTACCCTAAAAGAAGTCTGAGCTTAGAGTTAACATGATCGGATATTTTATCATTTTTTAGATTTTTGATGTTGTTAACTCATTAACTTATAAATTTTTAAAATCAATCATATGGAAGACTATATCATGTTCATGCCTTAATTTATAAAAAAAAACTTTATTTCCTTGCTAATTTTTCTATAATTTATTATTTTATTTTCTGTTCTATTTTTGTTTTTGTTTTGTTGTTTCTCCCTCCTTTTTGTGAGGTCAAAAGGGGGAGTAGTCTGTTGTATCATGTACTTTGATTCTGGAATTTAGTAAACTACTTTTTCATTACACTACTTCCATTAAACTGTCAAAACTGCTTAAACTTTTCTGATTATATTTGTCATCATCAAAAATGGGGAGATTGTTACAAATCTAAGTTTACGGATTAGACTTTTGATGATAACAAACATTCATAATTATCTGTGACTGCCTTGCCTACTAAAATTTCAGGACCACAGGAATGAGACTACAAGCTATACCAGCTCAATATTGGGTAGATTAGGTCTGAGTCAATATGTTATGTATTTTTTTTCTTTCTTGAGTCAAATGCAATCCTTATGATGCCTAATGCTAAGTAACCTTGCACACACACATCTTAGGAATTTTTCTGACTGTTTCTTAGAGTTTACTATTTTTTGTAACATCGACTGGGATGATATTCATATCGGCCTGGACGATTGGTACAAAAATAGAAACCCTAATTAGGGCATCCTAGTTAAGGCAACCTTCATTAAGCACATCATACTGGATGATCCCTGTATCGGCCAGGATGATAGGTTCAAATCAGAAAGAGTCAACCGCTAGATCTATTTAGGTAAGATTTATTTTTGGACATCAGCCAGATCGATACATTATATCATCCTAGATGATTTTACATAATTATGCCTAAATTAATATGGTAATTAAGGAAAGAAATTAAGGCTTAATTGATACGATCACATCATCCTTGATGATCGCAGGATCATCCAAGCAGATCAGTTCAAAAATCCTTGGTTGCTCCTGGACGATCAAACATCAGCCAGCTCTTTTTCGAGTAATATTCTGGATGATTTTTCTCAATTTTGAACTAATCATCCAGGAAGATCGTGAGATTTGCCCAGATGATAAAGCTAATTCTGGATCGTCCATACCTCCTTTCCGAGTGATTGTCTGGCCAATATTCTGTGATTTGATATAATCATACAGGACAATATGTTATCATCCTAGATGTTGTGAACAAAATTTCTTATGATCGTCCCATGTTGTTAAGGTTGATTAAGCTAAATTTTTACTGATCGTACAAGACGATAGAAATATCATCCTGGACGATAATGTCGGTTCTTGAAATTCTATTTAAAGGACCCGAATTTTCTCATGCAAAAAATATCTTTTGCTGCTGTCTTGACTTGACAGAGCCAAGAGGAGAGGGAGAGAGAGGGAGGAACTTGTGAGCGGGAGTTTATGAGAGGGATTCACAAAGGTCACTTCAAGCAAGGTTCCAAGGAATCTTCTCCAGACTTCGCCCTTCGTCCTCAGGGATTCATGGGAGGTAAGCTTCAGGAATTGGTGGAGGTTCTCCACCTGTTTCAGGAGGAAGCAAAAGGAGTTGGGTTCTCTGCCTGCTTCAGGAGGAAGCAAAAAGAGTTGGGTTCTCTGCCTCACCGGGGGTTGATAGAAAAGAGTTTTTGTGAGGGCTTCTCCGCCTTGCTGTGGGAGAAAAATGAGAGACACTTAGTGCAATACTCGGACGGTGCCTCCGAGGAGTGGACGTAAATCGAGGTTTGACTGAACCGCTATAAATCTGGTGTGATCATTCTTTATTTTATTTCCACATTAATTTTTATGCACGTTGATTTCTTTGTGGTGGATTTTGGTTTGACTTTTTTATTGTGAAAGATTTTTAAAATACCAATTCACCCCCCCTCTTGGTTAGCCTCAAGTTAGTTCTTAAGGGCTTAACATCTATAAGAAACTTTCATATATTAGGTTTATTCAAATTGTGACATCATTACATGCTTTGGGTAAATAATTTTTAAACTCTAAAAAAAGTTAATAAAATTTTGCGTTGTCTACTTGATATGTTTGATGCCAAAGTTATTGTTATTTGTGAATTAAAAAATTTGAATGAATATTCTATTGATAATTTGATTAGCTCACTCATTGTCTATGGGTAAAGTTTGAGCTAAAAAACTTTTGGATGCAGATGAAATGATAGTAATAAATGCTAAAAACATGAAGAAAAGTGGCTTAGTTAATGACGAAAGTGATGACTTATCAAGCAAATTGGGAAGCTCACTAAAGCATAAGCATCAACAAAAGTGAAATAAAGATAAAAATAATAAGAATATTAGCATTTCTTCTGATGTTATTTGCTTTGTATGTAGGAAACCAGGACATTTGGAAATTAGTTCCCTAATTTGAGAACTCTTCCTGCAAAAGCAAAAGGGTAAAGCTAAGCAAATTATAAAAAGGGCAAAAAATAAAAAGCAAAAAATCTCCAGGGCAGACCTAGCTTATGAATCATCAGATCAGGAGCAAGATGATGTTTAAACCCCTGTTTGTGTGTTTATTTGTTTGTGTATGCATGTTTTTGTTCATAGTATTTTTGTTTGCTTTCTATATCTTTCTTCGGGTTTATTCTTTTTCATTTTTTTGTTACGTTAAAAATTTTAAATGTCTTTACTTTCTCTTTTTGTAAAGTTCTCACTGATCAACACACAAATATCACATTTTATTTTATTTTTTTATTTTGTATACTTTTTAGAAAACTAAATCTTTTTTAAAAAAGATAATTTTTTCTAAAAATGAAAAACCTACCTCATGTTTTTCTTAAATTCTTATATAAGTTGTGGTTGACTTTTCTAAAAATATTCAAAATAAGGAAGCTTATGATTTTGATTCTCTATCTCTTTTCTTAAAGATGTTATTCTACTTTTGAGTCAAAATTTCCATCATATTATAAATTGAATGCTGAAATTAAATTTTTTTCATCTTACTACATTTTGTCTATCGCATAGGGGTCTTTTGCAAGTTGTTAAATTCACCTCATAATTTTCTTAATTAAGTAGTATGTTTTGTCAATAGAATGGGTTTGCTTTAGTTTTTAAAATATCAGAAAGGAAGCATATTTGATTAAAACAAATGGCCAATGATATCAAATCAAAAGATGCGCAATGATGTCAAATTGAGAAAGATACACAAAGTGCATCAAAAATTAAAAGATGCACAAAGTGCTCCAAACAACTGACAAGAGGCATAAAATGAGCTTACAAAAAGTTAACTTATCTTTCTTGTACTTCTTAAAGTTTAAGAAAATCCTTGATATTTTTGATACTTGAGCTTAAAAATCATGATTTCTGATTCACCAATTTTTGTATTAATCTTCTATTAGATATATTTTATAAAAGGAGTTTTGAAAAAATTGGTGTTTCTTTTTCTAATTTATTCGTTAATTTAGATATTGGATTAAAAAAATTTTTTAGCCTTTAAAAGAACTTGAGATTGGATTAACAATTTTTAAATTTCTAATCTTTTATGGGTTATGCATTGTCAATACATTCCTTACTAAGTTTTTGTATAAAATCAAAAGGAAACTTTCTCATTTTAAGAATATTTGATTTTTTCTCTTCACTAGATCAGGGATCATTTTGCTTTTTAATCTTTTTTTGTGCACCTTCTCTTTTTGATAATATCAAAGGGGGAGAACATACTGTTATATTTATACTATTGTATTTGTATTCTTTTTTAAAATAAAATAAAAATAAAAACAAAAAAATTGATTTTCCCTGATTTTAAATCTTTTATTCTAGTAAGGGGGGATTAAGAGAAATTGATTTCATTTTTGTAAATTTAAATCAGTAATGTTTTCCATCATTAAAAAGGGGGAGATTATTGTAACTCGAGCTTATGAGTTTATATTTTGTTGATGATAACAAATATTGTGGCTAACTTTCTATTGTCGACCTATATTTGCAATATATTTTTGTTTGTGTGTTTACTAAATTTTCAGGATTACGGTGCACCATTCAAGACTCAATATTTTATTGATTAAGTTTGATTTGTAATCTTCATTGATGTATTTTTTTATTTATTGAGTCATGTCCTATAAGGGTGTTCTCTTCCTTGTAACCTTGCACACACACATTTGAGAAAATTTTTGTCTATTTTAGAGTTTTTTTATTTTTGATCACATCATCCAAGACGATTCAAAAATCAGCCTGGATGATCAGTTAAAAATTGAAATCCTAATTAGGGCATCCTGGTTAAGGAAGCCATAATTAAGCACATCGTCCTGAATGATAGTTGTATCGGCCAGGACGATAGGCTCAAATCAGAAAGAATCTAATGCCAGATCTATTTAGGAATCTTTTATTTTTGGACATCATCCTTGATGATGCAATATAATTATGCCTAAATTAATATAGTAATTAAAGAAAATAATTAAGGTTTGATTGTTTGATCATATCATCCTGGATGATGGTAGGATTAGCCAGGATGATCAGTTCACAAACCTTAGTTATTCATGGATGAACAAACATAAGCCTGCTTCTATTCAGGGCAATGTTTTGGATGATATTCAATGACTTGTACTAATTATATAGGACGATATCCTATCGGCCTGGACGATATGAATAAAAACCTTCTAATCGTCCCAAATCAACCTGACTGATTGAGCTAAATTTATACTAATCATACAGGATGATATTTATATCATCCTGGATGATAATATCAATTTTTATTATTAAGAGGAAATTTGGAGCTCTTCTATTTAAGCTTTTTCAAAGACTTTGAAAGTGTCTTTGACAGTCATTGAAGCTTTGTTCTTCTAGAGGAAACTTGAAGAGAGAACTTGAAAGGGAGATAGAGGAAAAGGTGGAGTTTGAGAGAGGGAAAAGATTCCTGGAGGGGGTTTCAAGAGATTATGGAGGGGAGTCCACACAGTTGCTATGGTGAGCTTGCACCTTAGTACCAGCAGATTCAAGGTTCATCTTGAGGGAAATTTTGAGAAGAAGAAGATCTATTTGGTATCAATGGGCCCTTCTACTATTCTGCATCTGGGAAGGTGAAATTGATTTTTGTAAGGGCTTCTCTGTTAAGATAGTTGCTATTTGCTTGCCTTACATTTTTGTAACTTGTATAGTTTTGATGATTCCAAACATTATTGTTCAAATGTATAGTTATCTCCTAACAATTTTAGAAGATTTGTATTTGCTCTTGTGTGTACTAACATTTCAGAAAAATCGAACTCCAGACTACGATGACTTTAAATCAAATTCAACATGAGATACTTTGTGAATTTGAAGCTTGTACTTTTCTTTGAAATAAAATTGAAAGGGAGTGATTATAATTTGAGTGAATAAAAATATACACACACACATAAGGAGATCATATAAAATTTATACTGATCGTACGGGATGATATCCGTTCATACTAGACGATGAGACAGTTATCTCCTATTGAGCACATGGAACGAATAGGAACTGGCTTGAAAATTTTTTCTAAGTCCTATTCATCCAGGATGAAATTAAATATCGTCTAGGAAAATTTATCCTCTATAAAATTTTTGTCCAGATAAAATTAAAATATCGTACATGACGATTGGTCCTCTGTAAAAATTCCGTCCAGACGAAGTTAATTATCGTCCAGGACGATCTGGTATCTATAAAATTTTCATCCATGCAAAATTTAATTATCATACATGACGATTGGTCCTCTGTAAAATTTTCGTCCAGACGAAATTAAAAATCGTCCAGGACGATCGGTCCTCTGTAAAAATTTCGTCCAGACGAATAAATTTTCGTCCAGACGATTAACCGACTTAGAACGGTTTTCAGCAGTTTCTAGAACCGACCTTGTAATAACCGTTCGTACTGGACGAACCAAGTTCGTACAGGACGATCAGCTGTACGAAGTCAGTTCGTACACATATACAAATTGGGTCGTTTCAGATCATTTAAGTAAAATCGTACAGGACGATCCAGGATCGTACAGGACGATCCACTGCATACAGAATTGAAAATTTGCAGTTTTTGGGCGGTTTCACTTCTCTTTTTTATAAATAGTCCAAATTAGACTGCCACCCAATCTTTTTGTCATTTGATCTTCGTGCCTCTTGAGAGAATAGCCAAGGAGAGAGTGGAAGAGAGCATTCAAAGGAGGATTCCTACCACTGGAGCGAGAAGGCTCACTTGGAGTTCAAAGGTAAGAGTCTCTACTTGTAAATTGTAGGTCTGGTTTAGACCGAACCACTATAAATCTGGTGTCATTTACTTTACTATTTTTATTTTTCCGCATTTTATTTTTAGCTTTAAAAACTCTGTGGTTGAAAAATGCTTTCTACAAAAAACTTAAAAGAAAAATTTTTATTTCGGTTCAACTCATTTTAAAAGAGGGATTTAAATTTTTAAACTACCAATTCACCCCCCTCTTGGTAGCCTTGGGACATTAACTTAGGTCTAACAACCTATTTACTAGACTCAATATTCTCCGCCTAGCTGTAGGGGCTAAAGTAGAGACACTAAAGATTTAATGCAATACTCAGAGGGTACCTCCGAGGAGTGGACGTAGTTCAGGTTGGACCAAACCACTATAAATATAGTGTTTTCTTTCTATTTTTTATTTTTTTGCATTTAATTTCCACACTTCATTTCTCTTGCGGTGAATCTTGTTTTGGCTATGTTTGTTTTTTTATTGAGAAATTTTTTAAACACCAATTCACCCCCCTCTTGGTTAGCCTTGGGACTTTTTCATAAGGGCTTAATATCCTAAACAAACTCTTAGTCTTGGGGCATGGCTGTTAAGAGAGTTGCTATTTGCATGTTTTACTTTCTTGCAACTTATATAGTTTTGATGATTTCAAATATTCTTGTTTTATGTGTTGATATCTCCTAACACTTTTTGGAAGATTTATTTTTTCTCTTGTGTGAACTAACACTTTCAGGAAAATCAAACTCCAGACTACTGAAGACTTCAAATAAAATTCAGCATGAGATATTTTGTAAATTGAAGCGTGTACTTTTCTTTAAATTAAGTTTGAGAGAGAGTGATTATAATTGAGTTAATAAACACACACACACACACATACACACACTTGAGGAGATCTTTAAAAATTTATATGGATCGTATGGGACGATCAAGTCAGTTATCTCCTTGGAAGAGCAATGGAACGAACAGGAAGCGACAAAAATTTTTCTAAGTCCTGATCGTCTAGGATAAATTTTTATTCGTCCCAGGATGAAATATCCTCTAGAAAATTTTCATTCATACAAAATTTATATTCGTGCCAGGACGAAATGCTCTTTGAAAAAATTTTGTCATGACAAACTCCAATTCGTCTCAGGATGAAATGTCCTCTAGAAAATTTTTGTTTAGACAAAATTTATATTCATGCTAGGATGAAATGCTTTCTGAAAAAATTTCGTCCAGACGAACTCCAATTCGTCCCAGGACAAAATCTCCTCGGGAAAGTTTTCGTTCAGACAAAATCCATATTCATACTAGGACAAAATGTCCTCTGTAAAAATTTCGTTTGGATGAACACATATTCGTCCCAGGATGAAGCAAACCGACTCTTAAAGAAAAAATAATTGGCAACTTCTTGCAGTTTTTTGAACCGACCTATGGTATAATCGTTCGTACCGGACGAACCTGGTTCGTACGGGACCATTAATGTGTACGAAGTAAGTTCGTACCAATATTCATTGGGTTCATTTCCAACTGAATTAAGTAACATCATCTGGGATGATCTACGATTGTACGGGATGATCTACTACTGACAGATTTGAATTTTAGTAGTTTTTGGACGATTTTTTGTGTCTTTCCTATATAAATCCAATATAAACTTCCACTTAATCTTTTTGCCTACTAATCTTCGTGCCAATTAAAAGGAGAGACAAGGAGAGAGTGTGAGAGAGTGTTTGAAGGAGAATTCTTATTGCTAGAGCGTGAAGGTTTCACTTGGTACTCAAAGGTAAGAGTCTCCACTTTTGGTTTTTAATTACTTCACTCTTTTCTCTCTTCCTTCTAGATTTCTTGTGAAGAAGATCTATCAAGGAGATTCGATTCTTTGCCGACACTTGGATAGTTTGAACAGCCTAAGGGTTGTCTGCCCACACTAGGAGTGTGTGAACAGCAGAAGGGTTCTTTTCCCACACTAGGAGAGTGTGAAAGGAAGAAGGGTTCTCTGCCCACACTAGGAGAATGTGAAAGGATGAAGGGTTCTCTGCCCACACCAGGAGAGTGTGAAAGGATGAAGGGTTCTCTGCCTACACCGGGAGAGTGTGAAAGGACGAACGGTTCTCTGCCAATACTGGGAAGAGTGTAAAAGGATGACGATTCTCTGTCGCACCAGGTAGTGGTGGAAGAGAGTTTTGTAAAGGCTTCACCGCCTTGCTGTGGGTATAAAAGCAGAGTCACTAGTGGCATTAGTGTAATAATCGGAGGGTGCCTCCAGGGAGTGGATGTAGGTCGTGTTTGACCGAATCACTATAAATCTCGTGTGTTTTATTTTTCCGCTGCTTTTATTTTTATTTTACTATTTCTAACTTGTGGTTGAAAAACTTTTTCTATAAAATTCACTAAATTTTAATTCTTGGTTTTAAATTTTAAAGAGGGTAAAATTTTTTAAATTCCAATTCACCCCCCTCTTGGTTAGCTGCTGGGACATAAGCTTAGGTTTGACAACCTAATTCATAGTGAATAAGTTTCAACAAGTGGTATCAGAGCTTTATTTCAAAATCATAAGTTTAGACTACTTTTTGATTAACGTAGATGGCTACATTTGGAAACCAAAATACACCTAAGGGTTACACTATAACAAGACCTCCATTATTCGATAATATTCCTTTTGATTTTTGGAAAACATGCATGTCTACATTTTTACAGT
>NW_021320148.1:195684-210742 GCF_001605985.2 Dendrobium catenatum
GAAAAATTTGATCCAAAATTAGATGAAGGAATTTTTGTTGGATACTCAAGTGTTAGAAAATCTTATAGAGTATTTAATAGAAGAACTTTGGTAATTGAGGAGACCACACATGTTGTATTTGATGAATCTGAACATTTGGAAGAGCCAAATGTTGAAGAAGATGAGATTGAGGATAACTCCCAAAAGATTGATAAAATAAATTTGGAAGAAAATATGGAAGAAAATTTGGAGATAGAAAACCCTTTGTCTAGAGATTTGAGATTTTCTAAAAACCACCCAAAGGAGTTGATAATTGGTGAACCTAGTGAGGGTGTAAGGACTAGGCTTGGATTAATTAAAGAAGTCAATCATTCAGCCTTCATTTCAATAATAGAACCCACTAATATTGATCAAGCACTTTTGGATGAATTTTGGATTTTGGCCATTAAAGAAGAGTTAAATCAATTTGTAAGAAATAAAGTTTGAGAATTAATTACAAGACCAAAGGATCAAAGTGTAGTTGGAACTAAGTGGGTATTCAAAAATAAGATGAATGACTCAGGAGTAGTCATTAAAAATAAGGCTAAATTAGTTACTAAGGGGTATAATCATATTGAAGGAATTAATTTTGAGGAGACTTTTGCCCCTGTAGCTAAACTTGAAGCAATTAGGGTTTTGCTAGCCTTTGCCAGTTTTAGAGGATTTAAATTATTTCAAATGGATGTAAAAAAATACCTTTTTTAAATGGGATAATTCAAGAAGATGTTTTTGTAGAACAACCATCAGGTTTTGAAAATTCTAAGTATCCAAATCATGATTTCAAGTTGAAAAAGGCATTATATGAATTGAAACAGGCACATAGGGCTTGGTATGAGAGATTGAGCATCTTCCTACTTGAATGATCATTTGAAAAAGGAAGTGTGGATACAACACTCCTTTTGAAGAGATTTGAAAAGGATATACTCATTGCACAAATTTATATAGATGACATCATCTTTAGATCTTCAAATAAAATCTTTGTGATGAATTTTCTAAAATAATGAGTAGAGAATTTGAGATGAGCCTAATAAAAGATTTAAATTACTTTCTAAAATTTAGCAATAAGCAAATTAAGGAGGGTACATTTCTTAGTCAATCAAAATATGTTAAGGACATCCTCAAAAAGTATGAAATGAACAATGCTAAATCTGTTAGTACACTTATGAGTTCCTCAGTTCAGTTGGACAAGGACCCTAAGGGAAAATCTTTTGATCAAAAGAAATTTAGAGGGATTTTTGGATCTTTGCTTTACTTGACTGCTAGCCGACCCGATATCATGTTTAGTGTTTGTTTGTGTGTTAGATTTCAATCAGATCCAAAAGAATCACATTTGATAGTAGTAAAAAGGATTCTAAGATATCTGTATCTTTGATTTTTTTTCTGTATCTTGAGTTTTTATTTTTGTTTTTATTGTATTTTTAGTGTGCATTTGTTTTAGTTTTGATTGAGTGCTTGTTTTGAAAAATTTGAGTGACAATCATCCGGGATGGAATTTTTTTGTATGGGATGAATTGTGTCGTGTGTCAAACTGTCAGATTTTGAACTGTTTGCATGCAATTTTTTTGTTTTTAATTTTCACTCTGTATGTATGATTGTTACGATCGTCCAGGACAAACTTGTTCAAACGACAGGACGATTGAATGTCAGTTAAATAGATAAGGTAGTTTTTAATGCTATATTTCGTACATACGAACATTTGGTTTGTCCGGACGAACACATGTTGGTTCAATACAGGGGACGGTTTCAACTGCCATTAAAACGATCATAAGTTTTGATCGTCCAGGACGAACACGTGTTTGTCTATACGATCATTTTGGTCAAAAGTTTGTATGAAAGGATGCTTCGTAAGTTATGTGATTACAAAAAGCCATTTTATTTTGGACTCATTCATTCGTCCATACGAAATTTTTTTCATACGGGCGAACATAATTTCGTCTGTACGAATAGTCATTTTTCAATAAATTGGCGGGCTTTTGAACTCAAAAGTCACACTCACACATCACTTTCAAAACCTTTTGTCCTTTAGATCCTTTCCAATGGCAAGTTCAAGCTACCATCAAAAGATTCTAGCCATGGGACCAACTGAAAACTCTTCTGATAACTTTCTTTCCAAAGCCAATGACGAGTCTTTCCCCAGATTCATGTCCGCTAAGATCAAACCCTCTAGAATTCTTATCCATGATCAACTAACCTTTCAGGTAATGAACTTGTTTTCTTTAACTCAGTTTGGTTTCATCCTCACACTAGTTTATCTCTGCAACAAAGAAACCTTTCACTATTTCCTGGCAAACATGTCTTTCAACTCCGACCATTCTGTTATCCGTTCCTATGTCTTTAAGAAAAAAGTTGAAATCACCAAAGCTGACATAGGAATCTTTTTGAACTTAAGGACCGAGGGAGCTAGAGCACATACCTTGACCATCACTTCTGAATATGAATGGTCTGAAATTAATACAGTGATTAGAGGAATCATTTTTAACGAGCATATGCCTAAAGTATCCAATCTCGTTCGTAATGCTCGTATCATCCAGCATGTTCTTAAAACTTCTATAATTCCTAAAGCTTGTGTTAGAATCAACATTGCTCATCTTCTTTCTATAATAACCTTCTTGATCATGACTAAACAACCTATAGATGAAGCCCAACTAATCCTTAACTATCTTTATGGACTCTCTAAAATTGGTCATGTCGAACATAAAAGAAAGATAGTTGCTATTTGCATGTTTTACATTCTTGCAACTTGTATAGTTTTGATGATTTCAAATATTATTATTTTATGTGTTGATATCTCCTAACACTTTTTGGAAGATTTGTTTTTGCTCTTGTGTGAACTAGCACTTTCAGAAAAATCAAACTCCAGACTACTAAAGACTTCTAATCAAATTCAACATGAGATATTTTGTAAATTGAATCTTATACTTCTCTTTGAATTAAGTTTGAGAGGGAGTGATTGTAATTGAGTTAATAAACACACACACACACACACTTTAGAAGATCTTTAAAAATTTATACGGATCGTACAGGACGAACATAGTTCATACGGGACGATCAAGTCAGTTATCTCCTCGAAAGAGCAATGGAACGAACAAAAAGCGACAAAATTTTTTCTAAGTCCTGATCTTCCAGGATGAATTTTTTTTTGTCCCAGGACAAAATCTCCTCTATAAAATTTTCGTTCATACAAAATTTATATTCATGCCAGGACGAAATGTTCTCTGGAAAAATTTTATCCAGATGAACTCTAATTCATCCCAGGATGAAATGTCCTCTAGAATATTTTTGTTCAAACAAAATTTATATTCGTGCTAGGACAAAATGCTCTCTGGAAAAATTTTGTCCAGACGAACTTCAATTTGTCCCAGGACGAAATCTCCTCTGGAAAATTTTTGTTCAGAAGAAATCCATATTCGTGGCAGGACGAAATGTCCTCTGTAAAAATTTCTTCTGGACGAATGCATATTCGTCCCAGGACGAAGCGAACCGACTCTTTAAAAAAAATAATTGGCAACATCCTATAGTTTTCGAAACCAAACTATGGTATAACCGTTCGTACCAGACGAACCTAGTTCGTACCGGACGAACCTGGTTCGTACGGGATGATTAATGTGTACGAAGTTAGTTCGTACCAATATACATTGGGTTCGTTTCCAATGGAATTAAGTAACATTGTCCGGGATGATCCACGATCGTATGGAACGATCCACCGCTGACAGACTTGAATTTTAGCAATTTTTGGATGATTTTTTGTGTCTTTCCTATATAAAATCCAATATAAACTCCCACTTAATCTTTTTGCCTATTTATCTTCTTGCCAATTGAAAGGAGAGTCAAGGAGAGAGTGTGAGAGAGTGTTTAAAGGAGAATTCTTACTACTGGAGCGTGAAGGTATCACTTGGTACTCAAAGGTAAGAGTCTCTACTTTTGGTTTTTGATTACTTCACTCTTTTCTCTCTTACTTCTAGATTTCTTGTGAACAAGATCTATCAAGGAGAACCGGTTCTCTGCCGACACTTGGAGAGTGTGAACAGCCGAAGGGTTCTCTGCCCACATTAGGAGAGTGTGAACAACCGGAGGGTTCTATGTCCATACTCGGAGAGTGTGAAAGGATAAAGGGTTCTCTGCCCATACTAGGAGAGTGTGAAAGGATGAAGGGTTCTCTGACCACAATAGGAGAGTGTGAAAGGATGAAGGGTTCTCTGCCTACACCGGGAGAGTGTGAAAGGATGAACGATTCTCTGCCAACACTGGGAAGAGTGTAAAAGGACGACGGTTCTCTGCCACACCGGGAAGTGGTGGAAGAGATTTTTGTAAAGGCTTCTTCGCCTTGCTGTGGGTGCAAAAGGAGAGTCACTAGTGGTATTAGTGCCATACTCGTAGGGTGCCTCCGGGGAGTGGTTGTAGGTCGTGTTTGACTGAACCACTATAAATCTCGTGTCTTTTATTTTTCCGCTGCTTTTATTTTTGTTTTACTGTTTCTAACTTGTGGTTGAAAAACTTTTTCTATAAAATTCACTAAAGTTAAATTCTCAATTTTAAATTTTAAAAGAGTGTAAGATTTTTTAAATACCAATTCATCCCCCCTTTTAGTTAGCCGCTGGGACATAAGCATAGGTTTAACAACCTAATTCATAGTGAACAAGTTTCAACAATGGCTTGGTCAATTTGACCAACTCAAACTCCTTGACCTAAGGGTTTAATGAAATTAAGGTCAAAAGATAGATCCTATGCTTTATTATTTTTTAATTATATATAATGAATTTATTTATTTAAGGTTATTGAGGGTTGGTTTAAATTCTAGTGTTTAATTATTTAAAAGTTTTTAGTTTATTTTAGGGGTATTTTTTGTTGTACTTGTTTAGCTTTAGTTTTAAAGAATGTAGCAATCAATAAATTATAAGTGATAGAAATTATGGATTATAAAGTCTTAAGCTCATATTTATAATGCTACCAATCCATAAAAAATGGGATATATAGGCTGCATAGAGTCCTTGCATTTTGATTTGGCCTTTTAGTTATTAAGCTTTCAAATCTAATACTCCTTTGCCTACCTAAAAGGAGTCAAGAATAAGGATATAAAAGTTTTAATGTCTAAGTATTTTATTAATGATTTCAATTTTATTTAGGTTTAATAATAATTATCTTTGCTAAATAAGAGCTATAAGATTTATTTCATCCTCTTTGGTGCAAAGTTAATAGCCTTATAAGCCTAGGTTACGTAGTAATTATCCATTTATTTAAGTTTTATTATTCATTACTATTTTTTTATTTATTTAATTAATTAATTACTAATTTATAATATTTAAAATTTAACATTTACATCTCATCAATTAATTTGTGGCGTTAACATAATTAGTACGAGGACTAAAGCCTCTTCAGGATATGTAGTCCGGTAACTTGAGGTTTCCACTCTATAAAATTTACTAACAAAGTGTTGATTATTCTTCACTTTTTTTTTACTTGATTTAATTTATTGAGTTAGCCATTTTTCATAAATACTAGACCTAATGATGAGTCTAGAGAAATTGAGTTTGTGTCATTTGGAGTTTTATGTAATTAGTTATGATTTTTATAAGCTAAGCCTTTATTTATGAATTATTAAAGAAATTTTTAATTTTTATTCCAAATCAATTCCAAACATCTTGAAATCTTCTCAAAATATCACTAATGACTCCAAGGGATGATTACAAGTGTTTGAAAATTTTATATTTTCAATTATTTTAATTAATTAATTAATTAATTAATGATTTTTCTTTTATTTTTAAATTACTTCATATTTTGAATGAATTTCTTGAGGCATTTAATTTTCCTATATTGAGAATTTACTTTTGAGAAATCTTAAGAATAATTTTATTCTTTTTGGTATGGTATACCCTTTAGAATATATGAAGTACCTTTGGATTTAGCTAGTGCCTATTTAACCTATTACTCTACCATTTATTTTATATCAACAGATTGAATTTATATTGCTTCTAACTTTATGGGTTAATTCTCTACTTCTTCTATATGAATTTCTTTCCCATTAGTATTGACTTGCACTAATTCATCAGGTGATGGTTTGATTTGTACATCTAGTGCATGTTGCTTTAATGCTTAAATTTCTATTATGACATACTTAATTGTTGGTCTCTCAAGTCTAAAGGGCATATTAGAAATGTGATTCCTTCTCTTATTCTTTGGTATTTATGGTTGGATAGAAATAATTCTAATTTTAATGATGTTCGTATAAATCACTAGAGGATTATCCAAAATGTGAAAGACAAAGTGGTGTCTCTTTATTCGGTTAATTTACTTTCTCAAAAGAATATTAAGAACTTCTTTTCTGTTGCTCCTGCTTTAGGTATTGAGTTGAGGAGAAGCCTCCTCCTAACAATCTTAGGTTTATTTGTTGGTCTAAGCTCCCTACTAATTTTATAAGCTTAATGTGGATGGTGCTTATCTTGGGTCCTCTTCAGCCTGTGGTGGGGTTATCAGAGATAATTTGGGTAACCTCATTTTGGCCTTTACTGGTCCTTTACAGAATTGTGATGTTAACAAAGCTGTCACTATGGATCTTCTCAATGGTTTAAGGATTTGCATCTCTTAGGATTTAATTAACATTATTATTGAGGTGGATTCTAAATTTTGTTATCAATTATTAAATGGGGTTGATGAGTAGGTTTGCAACTCCTCTTTGTTTTATTTGGTTAAGGAGATTAAGAATTTGTTGATTTTGATGAATTCCTCAGTTTCTTTGATTCATATGTCTAGTAATGCCTATGCTAACTAGCTTATCTATTGGGGGAAAGATCTGGACTTTATGACTGATTTTACTACTAATAAGTTACTTATCCCCTTACGAGGTCTTTTAAGGATTGATAAGTTTGGTATGCTTTATGTTAGATTCTAATTTTTATTGGTGGTTAGGGCCTTGGGTTCTTTTTTTTTGCTGGGGTCATATCCTGCTTTCTATCTCCTTGATTTGGTGTTGGTTCTTTTTCTATTTGCAGTAATGTTCAGCATTCTTGTTTGCTAGGTAACCGTGCAGTTTTGGCTGGGAGGCAGGCTTTGATGTGCAATTTTTTATGTTTGTTTATTCATTGCTAGTCGAGGGCCAGTATCAATACATGGGAGTTAATTTTCATGCCATTGGTGGGCTATCTTAGTTTTTGTTTCAGGTTACTCTATGCCTGGATTTGGAACTATAGGGAGGCTAATGATGTTTTACTTTGGATATATTTTTTGCTGTGTATTGTCCTGGGCTTGGTTCATTTTGGTTTTTACTTACTTCGTTTGGTCTCCCAGGTCTCCTGCATGAGTTGGAATTTGTTGTATCTTTTGGTGGGTTGGGTTATTGGGTTTGTTCTACTATGCCTTGGTGGGACTCTTCTCAGTTTCCTGCTCTATTGTGATAGTGATTCTCATTGTAATGATTGGTTTTTCCTCTTGTTACTTTGGCCCAGGTTGATGGTTCTTTATTGTTGCTTCTGCTCTCTTATGGGCTGTGGTAGGATGGTGGTGTCCTTGCTATATATTTACTTATGTTATCATTTCTGTGGTTATTTGGTTGGGGTTATGTGCTGCTGGTTGGGTTCCTACCCAACTTTGAATATTATTTGGATGGAATTTTGGACTATTTTTTATAATTATAGCTATTGTAATCTCCTTATATGCTTTTATTTTTGACATATCATTTTTGTGATATATTTTTTTTTGTAGTATCCCTCTTTTACAGGTGAGCATTTTGATCTTATATTGGAAGGGAAGTTGGATATGGTCACTATTTTTTGGTTCTCAAATCATTTTGGGAACTCATTCTTGTGCACTATAGCATGTACTTAGGTTTTCTTGTACCTTTTGGTAGCAGGGACCTCGAGCTCGTAGGTTTTTTTTGGTTTTCTTTTTGTAGCTCTTTCGAGCAGTAGTGAACTTGAGGACCCTTTAAGGACCTTGTACTTATTTTTATATATTAACGTATAGGCCCCTTGGTGGGTTTCCCCAAATTATAATAATGATAATAATAATAATAGCCATCATCTCCTCTTATTTCTTTTCAATTTTTGAGATTTATTCATCTCTTGCACTTAATTATACTATAAGATGCTGAGTTTAATTTGTTGTATCATCCTCATCAAATTCATCATTTGTGGCACTAGCTTCACCTTTTCCCTTTTCCTTTTCCCTTTATAAGGATGAACAAGTATCAACTATATCGATTCTACAAGCCACATCTTCACTTTGTGAGTTAAACATCACCTGTAATATCTTATTCATTTATTTAATTGATATTTTACTTCAAATGATCCATCATCTCTTCGATTGATATTCCCACTACATTATATGGGTCATTTAAAGTATACTTTATGAAATTGATGATTCATCTACTAATTTTCCTTTAGCCACTCTCTCTTATGCTACACCATTTTTATGAATGATTAGTGCAATTAGAATCACAACCATTTTATTCAACCAGAACCTCTCCCTGTCATATAAAAAGGTTGGCTTAATGGTTTTAACCCCCTCCTATCAAAATAAGAAGATGATTTGCTACTTGTAAATGATTCTAGTTGACTCTTATTGGATGTTGATTTGAAAAATGACCAAAGGTTCTACCTAAAAAATTCCTAGATTGATTTGAGGCTGGAGAAGATATGGGATTATACCCTCGATGAATTAATGCTCCATATCCCAGAGATTTAATAGGAGTTTGTTGACTCTAAACATTAGATGGTGTTGTACGATCATTAGGAACTGAGAACTTTTTTGGTTCTTACTAACAATTTATAGCAATAATTGGTCGAATAGGACCTGATTCATAAAATTGTACACTTCTTCTAGTAGGGGGGGATACTTCTTGTTCTCTCCTTGAATGTGTTTAAGTTTTAGTGGAAATAACATCCTTAATACTTTTTAGAAATTTATTCTTTCACCACTCATAAAATTACATAGTCTTGGATCAATCCATCCAACAAAGATTTAAGTTTCCTTTTCCTTTTGGATAGGGAAGGTAAAACATGATTTCTAGGGAAAGGGGTAGGAGGAGAATTTACTATCCTAATAGGTTTTTATTCTCAAATAGCAGCTGATAGTGGATTGAAATAATTTCTACCCAGTAATGCAAAGTTTACAACTACTTTAGGACTTTTAGAGTCTACATTCATTATTGCTTTAATGGCAGCAATGATCAAAACATTTTCTTTTAACAATTTGGCTTTCTTATCCCTCCACCTTAGATAATGGTTCATGTTGTGACATTGAGATTTAGTCATCTCTTTAACTCTATAAGACGTCCCCATCTCAAAATTCTTAAAGATAGGCATTTCAACATTGACAACAGACTTTCCTTTATCGTGTAGAAGTTTGAGGGAAACTAAAATAAGAAAAGACTGAGGGTTTAGTAGCCACCAAAACTTCTATAGACCCACCCTCGATGTTGATCTAAGGAGGAGTTGACTTGACAACGACATCAATAGTTACAACCACTTTAGTATGCGGTCTAGTGAATGTAATTTGCATATTATTAAAACCTGATCCAAACTTATGAGTGCCCTCAACAAATTATGCATGGTTGATATTGAAGTTAAAGATCAGTTTTTCTAACTTGTTTTGAAGTTGAACAAAAAATCTATATAAGTTACTAAACATACCAAATCTAAATTAGGTACTGAATCAAAAGAATACACACTGAACTTATTCCATCTATTCTCCAAAGCAAGTTCTAAATAATTGATAATGGAAGGTGACATGGATTTATGTATGGATCCTATCCATAGATTTTCAGATTATGAAGATAGAGTTTGATAGGATTTGGATAATGAATTTAGTGAAATGATTTAGATTTAGATTTAGACAATAAGTTTAGTGTTAAGATTAGATTTTTATTTAGACAAGAATTCAATGATAATATTTTATACAAGAGGGGAGATAACTTCTGGATTTATAATAAAAAGACTAAAATTTACATGCACATGCAAGACTATGGGGCAAAACCCCTACGTGTCCTAGGACTGATTCTGTATTCTGAATGGCCTAGTTTTTAAGATGAAATTAAGTAACCATAAAACATACTTATATAAGTAAATATGGACATACAAAACTAAAATTTAAATAAACATGCAAATTTAAGAAGACTATACACGGGAAAAACCCCTATCTGACCTAGGACCGATTTAATATTTTTGTTGACCTAGTCCACTTAGTTTTTAGTAAAAAATCAAGTAACCATGGGATATGTTTACGTGAGTTAACATGGACATACAAAATTGAAATTTAAATAAATATGCATATACAAAACTAAAACTTAAATAAACATGCATATATATAAAATATGATAACCCTAGCATTTAATTAAATTTATATGTATTTCAAAAGTTTAATCTTCACTAAAGATGGAGAGATCATCGTGGAGTCATCAAAAATATTTATGAATAAATTTTTATATTTGTTCAACACATGATTTGCATTAATTATGTATTTTTCTCACATCTGCATATATTAATATTATATCATCCTAGAAGACATGCTAATCTTTCACATCAATTTAAAAAGAGAAACTCTCAATTTATTTTCATAATCAAATACAACAAAAGGAATATTCAATTCATCCCATAAGATAAAAGGAACATTCAATTATCATTTTGATCATGAAACTAAATCAATGTAGCAAATTTCATAACCATATAGAATAAGGAATATTCAAATCATTCTTATAGATAAAAGGAATATTTACTTATCTTTTTTATTATGAAATTAAAACAATATTTAAAGCTAGGTCTGTATTTATAAATTATTCTCAAATTTTAGAAAGGAACTAAGGTAGGATTTATTTTACTTCTGAGTTCTAAACTTCTTTTAAGGGAAAACCCCTATAATTAATTACATATAAAAGAGAATAATATTGATTAAAGTGAAGACTACAATTTTTAAAATCATTTAGATTTAAAGAAAGTCTTGGGTTATCAACATTTCAATATATAAGCTTTAGATTGTAAACCTTAATTCAAATTTGGAGTTTATATTTAAACTTCAAATTTTAGATTTTTGGAGTAAAAAATAGAAGGTAATGTGCAGAGACTGAAGGGTATATATAATCTGGAGTTACACTTGCCTAGATTGAGCTGCCAACTAATAATCTAATCATAATTAATTGCATCATAATTGAATGATTAGATTGCTTTATCCTAGAAATTAAGGAATTATAATTTTGAGAACTTTAACCAAGAATTTGCAATATTTATATGATCACACAATGAAATGATGCATATACAATAATGTATAAATAAAAGTTTTTTATTCATTGAAAATTTCTCAGAGTATATCCTAGGGTATGCTGTAAAGTAAAGGTGGCTGGACTCCACTAATAACAAACCTACATTTTTAGAGGTTAATTTTAGTATAAGCAATAGGTTGACCCAAATTGATATAGTTTAACCAAATTTGTTCAATTGACCAAGTCAACTATTGACTAGACTGTGGTAACCAATCATGATCAAAATATGAGGAGCTACATTAAAAAGTTTTGATGAGGTTCATATATAAATTAAAGTTTGATTGTAGCTGAATCAGGTGCTTGATCAATTAGGATAGATTGGGCTAGCTCAATTGAGTCAGTTGGGTTAGTGTCTGGTTCAGGAAACTAGTGATAATGATTTATATATATGAAGCTACTAATGAAATGATTCACTAGATGAATGAAGTTAGGGGATAAGTGCACTATGAGGAATAGGTTACTATGGAAATTATTTTAGTTCATGATTTCCAGATGTTTAGGTAATTGTAGTACAAGGTTTCTAAAATTTAGATGATCTTAGCAAGAAATTAGGTTAATAATTGCATAGAGAATGGAGATATACCTTTAGTCATCATAAGGAGCTAATTGTAGGAGACCCATCTCTAGGAGTTAATACTAGACATGATATTAAGAAATATAATAGACACACTACATTCATTCTAATGGCAGAACCCACAAGTGTAGATCAAGCCTTAAAAGATGATTTTTTGATTAAATTAATGAAGGATAAATTAAACCAATTACCAAAAATGGCGTATGAGAGTTAGTGCCCAAATCAATTAATCAAAGTGTCATAGGAATGAAATGGGTATTTAAAAATAAATTAAATGCCACTAAATTTGTAGTTAGGTATAAGAGAAGATTAATAGCAAAAGGTAATAATCAAGCAGAAGGAATTGAATTTGGAGAGACCTTTGCACCAGTGGCTAGGTTAGAAGCTATTAGAGCACTATTAGTTTTAATATCTTTTAGAGACTTGAAGCTATATGAGATGGATATAAAAAGTGCATTTTTAAATAGTATAATTAAAGAAGGTTTTTACATAGAGTAGACACTTGGGTTTGAGAGTTCATCAATTTCAAATCATGTTTACGAACTTAAAAATGTTCTCTAGGGTCTAAAAGATGCACTTATAGCATGAAATGTTAAACTTAGCACCTTCATATTGGAGAATTCATTTATGAAAAGAATTCTAGACACTAAAGTATTCATGAAGAAGATAAGTTTTGATATCCTAAATGTCCACATCTATGTGGATGACATTTTATAAAATGTAATTTTTTGGAAATAATTCTAATCTATTATAAATAATGAATTTGAAATAAGTATGATGGGAGAGTTGACATACTTCTTACAGTTTAACTAGAAATAAAGAAGCAATTGGATCTCTTTGAGTTATTCAAAGTACATTAGAGAGCTTATTAAGAGGTTAGATATGGATGGTTGTAAGATCATGAATACCTCAACGAGCTATAAGTACATAATTAGATAAATATGCTAATGGAAAACCAACAGACCAAAATAATTATAGAGTTATGATATGATCATTATTTTTCTTATTTACTAGTAGATTAGATTCTTGTTTAGTATTTGTCTGCGTGCTAAATTTCAAGCAAAGCTTAAGGAATCATAACTTGCAATAGTAAAAAGAAATCATCAGTACCTCAAAGAGATACCTAGTTTAGGCAGTTGGTATCATAGGAATAGTACATCCTTTGGTTTAGTTGGAAACTCATACTCAAATTTTGAGTACAATAAGGTAGATTTGAAAAACACTTCAAGAATGCATCAATTTATATGGCAATCTTTAGTTTCTTGGTTCAATAGAAAGAAAAAACTCTGTAGCCCCATCCATTGTTGAGGGAAAATACATAGCTATAAAATGTTGTGTTGCCCAAGTTTTATGGTTGAAGTAAAATCCATGATATTAATGAAATCTATTATAATATTAATAGCTCAGGATGAATCATTATTATAAATTGTACCGAGTGAACACTTATTTAAATTAAACAATTTGACTTAGTCAAAAAGTTTGGCTAGCTGTACAAAAGGATAATCAAAGCCAAAGATCTCACTATTTAATACTAATCAAACTATATGATTTGACTAATATTTTTATGAAATCTAATGGGATTATTTGGTCAATTCTAATCATATATGATATCCTATCAAATTATACAATCAATCAAAGGATATAAGAGGAATATTGTTTCTCAATTTAGAAACACTTATTTGCATTTCCTATTATTATTGAAATACACACAATATCATTCTAGAAAAAAATAAGATTTACATGAGTAGTTTCCATATCTAACACTGACATCAAACAATTCGGTATTTCTATCGATTTGCTCTATAATTCATCCCCCATTAATCTGACCCTTACGAATTCCCCACTACCTAAGCACCATCCATTAATCAACACCATGGTGTTTAATGAATGTGTCATTAACACATCCTTCAACACACTATTATGCCTAAGGCAAGGGATAGGATAAATATTACCTTAATGTTACCAATAGTTACCTATTTTTATGATTGAATCTGAGTATAATATTATAAATATTTTAATTTAATGCATTTAAAATTTGACCACGATTAGGAATCCTAGAGCTTGATGAAAATAAAACATAGCAGTAGGACACATCATAAAATATATCCTAATAAATAAATACAACCTCACCTTTCTCAGACATCCTGATCACTTACCTTCATGCATCTTAAAGCACTCTTTCCACTTTATCTATTATAAGAGGCATAAGAATGTACACCTTAAAGGGGTATACGGGGAGGAAAAAGAAGGGAGAGTATTGCAAATTCAGGTCTATAAACTATGTTTTGATGATTGGAAAACACTCTTACTTGACTTGGACTGTCTTCTATTACTGACCTTTCAGGAATCAAAGATCGGACGAAAAAATGGAGCCAGCTTAAGATGGGGTAGATTAGGGTTGCGTATGTCTGTAATTTTATTTTTCCCCTCTTGAGTCAATTGTAATCTTTGGTGTGACTAATGCAAAGTAACCCTACACACACACACTTGAGAGACTTAGAATTTTTGTTTTTACTCAAATCGGCTAGGAAGATATTTACATCATCTTGGACGATCGGGCTTAAAACAGAAAATCTAATTAGGGGTTCTTAATTAAGGCAGCCGTCATTAGCAAATCAGCCTGGATGATACATGTATCGGCCAAGACGATAGGATCAAAATAGAAAGAAATTATCATCATAAATAATTAAGGTATTCTGTATTTTTGGAAATCGGCCAGGATGATCTTGGATCGGCCTGGACGATATTCACAATTATGCCTTAATTAATCAGACAAATCAAGGAAGTAATTAAGGATGATTGATATGATCACATCGTCCTGGACGATCGCAGTATCGGCCAGGATGATCTATTCAAAAACCTTAGTTACTTCAGGACGATAAATATCGGCCAGCACAAATTCAGGGCGATGTACTGGACGATCGGGATCAGATAGCTTGAATTCAAGGCGATGCTCTGGATGATTTTCCTCTGATTTGAACTGATCGGCCTGTAAGATCGTGAGATCGTCCTGGACGATCAAGCCAATTTTTAATCGTCCAGTTTGCATTCAGGGCGATGCTTTGGATGATCTCATGGGATTTGTACTTATCTTCCAGGATGATGTCCATATCGGCCTAGACGATATTGTCGGCAACTTGCAATTAATGAGCTCCTTTGAAGCTCTTCTATTTAAGAGAACTTGTTCAACATTTTTTAAGATCCTTGGCTGCTGTCTTGAC
>NW_021320149.1:0-8676 GCF_001605985.2 Dendrobium catenatum
CTAATATTCTTCTCTTCTCTTCTCCTTCTTGTCTTCTTCTTCTTTCTTTCTAAAAATTGAGGCCTTCCGTTGTTTTTTAGTATGTGACTTTCCCCCTGTTTTTCTTCTCGCTCTACAGGCTTTCCTTTTTTCTCCCCCATTTTTCTTCTCTCTCTAGAGGCTTTCCGCTATATATCTTTCGTAGATGAATTTTCCTATTTAAATTTAGCATCCCTCTTTAGTATAAAAGTTGAAATGGGTGATCATATGTCCACAAGAAATCCCCCATCCAAAGAAGATCGCCCTGTTGACCAATCTTAGGGTTTAAAAAAGACTCACAAAGCGACGAAGACGAATGATGTTATCTCCACTATCATTGACGATTCTTTCATCGCTTTTAGAAGAAAAAAAAATCATTTTCCTAATGATCTGGTGATGAAGGTGCCAACAAGATCCGATCGTGCCCGTTATCCTCCCCCAGGATATGTGACTGTGTATGAATTTAGTTTGCGAGAAGGGCTACGGTTTCCACCATCTCCAGATTTAGTTGATATTTTGATAATATGTGGAGTGAGTTTATCCCAATTTTCTTACAGGGCCATGTCGATCATAATGTGATTGATCATACTTTTTTGAGATTATGTAGTGGCGTTATCTTAAGAATGTCTTTCTCTGATAGGTCGTCTCATTAGTGATAGAGAGAGACGTATCTATTTTAGATCCAAGTGGCTGGACATTCATACTCGATATCCATCAAAAAGTTGGATCAGTGACTTCTTTTTTGTGCAAAATGAATGTAATCTTCAAGAAAAATGGAGAAAGTTGAATGAGTTACCCGTTCCCCTTCATATTGGAACAAAAGATTTATTGAATATACTCTAACTTATGGATATTGACGCGCGCCCATTATGAGGTGCACTGTTTGAGCAGATATATAGATGAAGAATACTTGTTTAAGGTGGGACTATCTACTCAAGCAGGAAGATCGCATGATCTAATGCTAAAGAAGTATGAGAAAGTTCCAGAGGCAGTTCCCCAACCTTCAAAAATTTATTCTAAATGACCAGAGAGTGAGGGTGATTTGCAAGCATCAAAAAAGAAGAAAGTGGAGAAGATTTTGGTAGTCACTAGCAAAGGTCTTCACACCTCCTCATCTAAGTCATATATTCCAGAAGATGTTTTGAAACATCAGTGCGTTGGTCATCGACGGGCTGAGGAGTTGGTGAGTTCACATTTTCTTCTTTCCTTTTGTATTTTTTCCAAAGGATATGAGTCTTATAAAATTTCATTTTTGTCGCTTCAATTGGAGCAGCACACAGATTTCAAGCTTGAGATGACCAAGACCTTGAATGATTGGAATAATGAATTTATAAAGGTCAAATATATTCAGTGAGAATACAAAAAGAAATATGATGACAAAGTCAAGGAGATGAAGGCGAAGGAGGAGCAGCTAAAAGAGTGTAGAGCAGAGCTGGCAAACATAATAACTTCAGCCTCCTCATAAAATAAATAGATGAATCGTCTACATATATAGTTGGTGGATGCACAAGCGATGATCAAGAAGCATATGAGAGATCAACAAATCCTTAAAATTGAGAATAATAGACTCCAGAGCATACTGTTAGAGAAGGAAGCCCAGCACTTGCCATCTGCAGTCATAGAAAAATCCAATAAATATTTTGCCTTCAAAATAATTGTTGAGGATCACGTTCAGGAAACTCGCAATCATATTTATGACATGGAGGTGAAGACTTTAGAAGCAGAGTGTATGAAGGAGAGCTTCATCAGAGGTTTTATGAAGGGCGTGCGTGTGGTGCATTACAAGACTGGAGTAGATATCGAGGAGTTGACACATAGCCAGGCTTTTGATGACCCTTCTTCAGATTCTGGTGGTGAAGAACTGGAGAGTGAGTTATAGAAAGCCTTTTCCCTCGATGAGGATGAGGATGATATTGAGATAATGTAGGATTATTCTGATGTTATTTGTATCACTCTATTTTCTTTCTAGTGATTATATGTGTGTTTGGTGTTGAGCTTTTATATAATGTACTCGATGTTCAGTGATATATAAATAAATTATTGATAATCCTCTTTTTTCTTCTTCTCATATGTATATGAAATTGACTTGGTTTTTTTTCAATGAGAAATATTCTAATGGTCTTTTTTGACTTAAGTGAATGCGAGAGATTTCCTCCTTGGATATATTGACCAATCTGAGATTGTTAATCAAAACATTTGCTTGATGATTTTAATATGTATGAAAGAGGTCAGATCAAATCCCCTTAGGATCGATCATCCAGTAATTGAGATAAAATATATATTGTGTATTTCTTGAATCAAGGATAAAGAATTTGAGGGATTTTTATCTTTTATAAGAGAAGACAATATCACAATATAAAATGAATATCACATTGTTGTATTATATAAGACAATATAATAATTTCCTAGTATAACTTAGGGATACGGGGGCTAGAAGAGTTCTACCCCAATCAACATATAAGAGATGTACGAAAGGTCGGCACAATAATACTTAATGAATATAAAGTATAACCACTTGGGATAACATAACACAAGACAAACAGTATTATTAGCACATACTTATAATACTTGTGAAGGTTGCCAACATTCCAAGTTCAGTGGAGTATTTTTTCGCTAGCATCCTTCAGTTTGAATGTTCCAGGCTTGAACATCACAGCCACCAAATAAGGACCCTCATAGAGGGGAAAGAGCTTGTTATGCTGAGGGCCTTTTCTAGCGGCTTCGATGCTTTGCAGAATTAAGTCCTCAATAGAGATAGATCGAGGTCTCACCCTCTGATTATAGTGATGAGAAATCCTTTCGTGGTATGTAGCGGTCCTGAGTGAGGCTTTATCTATTACATATGGGAGGAGATCCAAATTTGTTCTAAGCCTTTCCTCATTGTTACTTAAGTCAAAAGTCTGTACTCTATTTCTTGGGATTCTAATATCAATCGGTATAACTACTTCGGTACCAAAACAGAGATAATTATACGGGATTTCTCTTGTAGGAGTTCTAGTAGTGGTCTGATAAGCCCATAAGATATTTGGGAGTTCTTCAGCCCTTCTAGAATTATTCGATTTGTAACATTTGTTTGCCCATTTGCTTGAGGATGGATGACATCTATGTAGATGAGCTGAATAAGAAAATTCTTACCAAAAGATGTAAAGATCTTCCCAATAAATTGTTCCATTGTCAATGATGACTTACCGAAATACCAAAGTGATAGACTATATTCTTCTACAAGAACTACATGGCATTTGCTTTAGTAATACTTACCAAAGGTTCGGCCTCCACCCATTTGGTGAAGTAGTATACAACTAGGATAATAATTTTTGTTTTTTAGTGGCCATAGGGAAGGACCCCATTATATCAATTCCCCATTGGGCAAAATGCCAAGAACTCTAAAGTGATGCAAGCTCCAGAGCGGGTGTATGGGTGAGATTGGAATGCAATTGATAGTTTTCACACTTTGAGTAAACTCAAGTGTGTCCTGTTTTATTATAGGCCAATAGAATCCTTATCTCATAATCTTGTAAGCCAACGTTCTTCCTCCCATATATTCTCCACATACTCTTGAATGAACTTCTCAGAGTGTGTAATCAACTTTTAAAGGAGGGAGACACTTGAGATACGGTCCGGTAAAAGCGAATTTATACAAATCGTCTCCAATAATAGTGAAATTCGTTGCTTATATCTGAAGTCGTGTTACAGCCATGGGCTCTTCAGGTAGTACCCCATTCTGTAAAAAAGATAAGATGGGATCGATTCAAGATTTCTCCCTTGGTTCATCGATTGATTATATGACCCACAGACCTTAAATACTTAGAAAATAGATCTCCTCAATACACTTTCTTTTATAAACATCTCCCATCGTTGATGTATCAAGTTTGGAAAGAGCATCTGCTCTCGCATTTTGCTCTCAGAGAATATGGATGATCTGATATTCTCTTATATGGGTTAAGAGTAACTTCACAATGTTGCAATACTAGGCCAGTTATGGATTATGGATATCAAACTCTCCTTCCACCTAAGAGGCGACTAATTATGAATTAGTGTGGACTACTAGGTTATGTACCTCACAATCAATTACTAGTCTCAATCCATTTTGCTGAGAAGAAATTAATAAAATTTCAGCCCCAGCCAAAACTTCCAAAAGCTCCATCGATATATAACGTCCAGTATAGAAAAGAAGGAAAAATATTTGGACGGTACAATCAACTACAAAATCTGAAAGTGATTGAGATTTAATATTGAGCATAGAAAAATAGTGGATGTCAAATTCTCCCAGCTCTACAGACCACTTAATGAGCATACCTGATGCCTCTGGCTTCTGCAAGATACTTTTCAGCGGCAGATTTGTGTAAACCTCAATTGTATGGGCTTTAAAGTAAGGGCATAGTTTTTCGACAGAATAAACCAACATTAATGTTGTCTTATTTGCTATAGGATAACGTCCCTATATTTCAAATAAAATTTTACTAACATAATAGATTGGATGTTGTACAACATTTGCTTCTCGTACCAAGACCAAACTAATGGCTTGGGCAGAAATATATATATAACTTTTCTTTTGGGGTTGATTTAGAAAGTAGTGGCGGGGATGCCAAATACTTTTGTAGCTGTTCAAAAGCTTCTTATCATTTATTGGTCCATTGAAATCTAGAGCTATGAGCACCTCTAAATATCTTGAAGAATGACAGATATTTGTCTCCTGAACGTGCTAGGAAACGAGATAGTGATGTAATTCTTCCATTTAATCTTTGGAATTCCTTTTTTTTGTGACACTATATTCCTTAGTGCCTTGATTTTTTTGAGATTAACTTTAATCCCTCTGTTGGTTATCATAAACCCAAAAAACTTTCTAGAAGAGACTCGAAAGCATATTTAGCAGGGTTGAGTCGTATATTATAGTGTCGAATCAAGTGGAAGCACTGTTCCAAGTCTGAGATATGTTAATATTTTTCAAGACTTTTTGTCAACGTATCATCGACGTACACCTCCATAGTGCATCAAATAAGGTCTTTGAAAACCTTATTCATGATGCACTAATATATTTCTCTAGCATTTTTGAGCCCGAAGGGCATCATCATATAATAGTATAACCATTTATTTGTTTGAAAAGTTGTCGCCTCTTCATAAGTATGATCCATCTTTATTTGATTGTAGCCATAGTAGGCATCCATAAAGCTCAACATCTGATGTCCATAGATGGTATCGACTAACTGGTCAATACGAGGAAGCCGAAAGCTATCTTTTGGACATGCTTTATTGAGATATGTATAATTTATACACATTCTCCAAGCTCCACTTCCCTTCTAAACCATGATAATATTTTCCAACTAAGTAGGATAGTGCACCTCCCATATAAATCTGGCTTTCAAAAGCTTATCCACTTCTTTTTCGATTACTTGCTAACGATCTGGTCTAAAATTTTATTTCTTCTGGATGATCGGCATGCACATCGGATTGACTTTGATGGAATGCACTATCACTTCGGAATCGATTCCGGACATATCTACCAGACTCCATGCAAAAATATCTTGATTCTTGTATAGAAAATTTATGTAGTTTTCTTCTCTTCGTCAGAAAGAAGGGATCCAATCTGCACGGTCATTAATAGATGTTCCTCTGATATGGATATAGTAGTGATATCTTCTATAGGAGAAGCTCTCTGAGGGATATCCTTGCTCCGGAGATCAAAGTCCTCGATGTTCAGGGTAATTATTGGACATGCTTTAACCTACCTAAGATAACAGGTTTATGTTATTTGCGGATCTCCACATAATACACTAACTCCTACCATGGTAAAAAAACTTCATCTTAAGGTGATGGATGGATGCGACGATCCGAAAGATTGACTGGAGCGGCCTTCCAAAGATGAAATTATAAGCTGATTAAGATTTTACAAAAATGAACTGAATAGAGAGAGTAGCATGTCGAGGAAATTCTCCAAGTACCACTAAGAGACTGATTGTCCCTTCTGCTCGTACCGGTCGATTATCAAACCCATACAGTGAACCTGCAACAGGCTAAAGCTTTTCTCTGGTGAGATCCATATTGAGAAAAGTGGAGTAGAATAGGATGTCTACGAAGCTTTCATTATCCACAAAAATTCTTTTGAGGTTGTAGCACGAATCACCTATCCCCACATTAATAATAAGCAGATATTGATGAGGGGTTTTACTCCCTCCAGATCAGAGTAATCAAATATGATAAAATGATTGATACGAGCCTTCTTTGGCATCAGGTTTTTATCAATAATCAAAAAGACTTGATCAAATAGTAAGGGGCCTTCAGCGATTATTTCAATTTCACCAACTATTATCTTATTATTCGCTGGTTGTCTCTATTGTTGGTTTTGCCCCCCAGTGGGATGATCTTCCTCTCAGGTAGATGTAACCCAAATAAATTATTGAAGATAGCCCTAACAGATAAGTCTTTCAATCTCATCCTTAAGTTTCCTACAAGCTACGGTAGTGTGGCCACGACTACGATAAAAATGACAGTACTGATCTTAATTTCATATGTTCAGCTTCAAATTAAGGATTCGGCCATTTCACTATATCTTGATCTCGAACAGTCATTAATATATTTACTCGATGTGTGGTGAGTGGGGTATACTCCTTCTCCTGTCGAGGTTCCCATCGCGATAATGGAGGCCTAGGAGATAGATTATTTTTCCCTTATTTCTTTCTTTGTGAGGATGAATTATCTATCCCAGGTGTACCTTTGCGCTTCCCATTAGTTTGTTCAAGCTATTTTCTATGAGCGTTTATGTCATCATCTGCAGAGATTTGTGCATCCATACGATAGACCAGATCGGCATATGAATGAACAGTGTTACATATGAGTGCTGAATAGAAGGGGCCAGGACGAAAGCCTCTGAGAAAGACTCCTCTCAATAATTTAGGATATACTCTTGAAATTTGTCGAGCCTTGGTGAAAAATCACTGAAAATACTCCTTGAATGATTCTCCTTCATTTTGACGGATCTCGGAGAGGTGGGAAAAATCTTTAGTAATTCTTCGATTGGCTACAAACTGTTCGACAAATACTTTGGCTAATTTGATGAATGAAGGGATCGTTTCGGATGGAAGTGAATAGAACCACGTTCGAGTCTGTCCTTTAAGGGTGGTAGGAAAAACTTGACAGATGAGTGTGCTTGTCTGAGGCTTGTTGGATATGCATAATGGTTATATAATTATCGATATGTTCGTATGAGTCAAATGTTTTGTCGTAGGACTCAATGCTTGGTAGTTTAAATCCAATAGGAATGGGGTGCTGAAGAATGACTTTAGTTAATGGTGAGGACTCCTGGAAGTTCTGCTTTCAAAGAGTTTGTCTCACATCTGCTCCAGGGAACTCTTTCCATACTAATCTCCATAGTTCATGACGTAGGGCATTGCAAGGGAGCTCAACAATGTGTGGTTGGGCTAAGTCTTCTGAGAGATTTGGAGGAATGTGAGGTTGGGAGTTGTGGGCAAAGGATGGGTAGAACTTACTATATCGACAGCGTGATTGTGGATGTCTTCTTGGCGGAGGAAGATGAATCTATGCTTGAAGATGTTCGAGTTGGACATCTTCGACTAGTGGTAGAGCTCGAGGGAGAAGAACCTCCTCTCGTTGTGGTAATCCTGGATGTCGAGTCTCTCGCAGGAGTTGAAGGATCTCGTTCTAAGATTCTTCTATCTTTTGAATTATCTCTTCTAAAAAAGTTTTTGAAGTTCCTTCTCCAACAGCATTTTGCCCCCCAGGATAAAAAGAGGCAGATATCAGGCATCTATGATTCATAGATGGATTTTTAGATTAGTGGGAGTTGGAGCGAGAAGTCCCAACGATATGAATGATATGCTTGTTGACCATCGTAGCAACACTTGAAATTGTAGGATAATGTTTCCCACACATGACGTCAACTATTGCGAGCTAGAATATACACGGTGATAGAGTTAAAAAATTTCCGTATTAGCGTTGTACGGATATCCAGCACACAAACAGGAGAGAAATAGAAACACCTGGATTTTTACGTGAAAACCTTGGAAAGAGAAAAAATCACGGAGCCATGCCTAGTTGAAAAAATTCTATTAGTGTTTGCTTAAGATACAACAGGCTGACTCGTTCGTAAAAGTTAGGATGATCACATTACAATGAATCACTTCTAGATTGAAATTCAATTACAACATCGTGCAGAGTTTCAACGTCACTTGGAGATCGAGCAGAATTTTGGCGTCGTTCAGAAATCGAGCAGAATTTCAGAGTCGTTTGGAAATCGAGCATAATTCCGGCGTCTTTATAAAATCGGGCAGAATTCCGGAGGCGATGGTTGAGGAGGAGTTTCTTTCATCCTAATCTTCTTCTCTTCTACTTCTTAATTCTCTTCTTCTTCTTGCTTGGCCCCCTCTCAAGAGAAATGAGGGGTTTATTTATAGATTTTATGGAGTGGCATGGCCCGTAAATAGGCAAGAGATCAGAGGTAAATGAGGAGTAGTTGGATGGACGGTCGATATTGAATCCCTTGATCGTGTATCGTTTGTTAAACATTTGAAGGTCTTAATGATTTTGGAATTCAATGATCTTGGGCTCATTGGATTTGTCTCGTCGAGCCGCTCGATTCGACAATAAGTTCTTCATGTTTGAAAGCTGTTTGGTAACTCAAATTGTGGTACGAACTTTCCAACA
>NW_021320149.1:8776-41922 GCF_001605985.2 Dendrobium catenatum
TGAGTATTATCTAGTTAATTTATTTTATATTATTCTTCATATGCAATTTTAAAATTCAAGTTGAATGGTTGACATGGAGGAATGCATCAAGATTGTTGTGTGATAGAAAAGTACCCTTCAAACATAAGGGAAAATTCTATAAGATGATCGGGAAACCTACAATATTTTATGGTGCCGAGTGTTAGCCATTAAGAGAGAAGGATAATACTAAGTTAAGTGTTGCAGAGATGAGGATCCTCAAGTGGATGAGTGGCTTTACCATTGAAGTTAGGAAACAAAATGAACATATATATGAAAAGGTTAGAGTAGCTCTAGTGGTAGATAAGATTAGAGAGAGTAGTCTCATATGATTTGGTCACATAAAATGGCGCCCTTTCGATGATCTGGTTAGGAAAGTAGAGGTATGGCTTATGTTAAGAAAGGTAGAGGTAGACTTAAAAAGACTTAGTTACAAAATATTAGAAATGATCTTTTTTTATTAGATTTAAATGAGAATTTGACTTTTAACAGGACATAATAAAGAAATATGATTCATGAAATCAACCCCACATATTGGGATAAAGGCTTGATGATGTTGTTGTTGTTATTGATATGCAACTTCAGGAACTAAATAATTACTTCTCAAAAACTAGAATTACCTTTTTTTATATGTCTAAATCCAATCAATTTGTTATCTACTTAAAAGAAGAAAAAGTTAATTCATCTTGCAGAGTTATATATAATATATTTTTGTATTGTTGATATTATGTCTCTTAAATATTAGCTATCTACTTATATTATTGATATGCATACATGTGATGAGTTCACATCTTTTACTAGAATTGATGCTCTTGCAAAATAGATTGTATCCCCTAATTTATAGACTTATTTTTTTTGCCACTGACTTTTACAATAACAACTATTACAATAGAGAGATCATTTTTTGCAATGAAGATTATCAAACATTGATTATGTAGCAAAATGGGTGATGTCTTGCTTAATAATTCTCTAGTATCATACATTGAGAAGGAAGTATTTGACTATGTTCCTAATGAAGTCATTATACAATATTATCAGAAAATACAAATTAGAATGCAGAGCTTGCAATTATTTTAAATTCATAAATTATAATGAAATATAAGACTTTACTTAGAAACTAGTTTTTAGTGTCACAACACTACTACTAAAATAGAATGAGCTATTAACTACTTCACTGGAGAGCTCATCAGAGACTAAACATAATGCATTTTCTATTGGTCATAAGCACACAAATTTTTTTTAATAACTTGTAAGTCATACAGATGGAGATGATACTTTCTATTTTGATAAGACTAAGAAAGGAGTCTGGACTATATATATATATATATATATGACTTCACCAATCATCATCACTGATATATCATCAACAAATTATCTTGATCGGGCACAAATCTCGAGGCAAAAATTAAGCCGGAAACTTCAAAAACTAATTTCGGGATCACCTGAACTCCGATTTTAGTAAATTTACAGTCAAACTGAGCGTTTTAGAAATACGACTCCAACGACACCAAATTTAACTCAATCCGAGCTCAAATGAGTTCAAATCAAGGACCCAAAGTGCTATTGGAAAGTTCATACCACAAATTGAGTTACCAAAAGATTTCTAAACATAACATGCTTATAGTCAAATCAAGCGGCTTGACGAGAAGAATCCAACGATCACTAAATTCCGACATAATTAAGACCTTCAAATGTCTGATAAATGGTTCATGATCAAAGGATTCAATATCGGCCGTCCATCCGAACCACTTCATATTTGCCTCTAATCTCTCATCTATTTATGGGCAATGCCACTCCAGAATATCTATAAATAGACCCCTCATTTCTCATGAGAGGGGGCCGAAGCAAGAAGAGAAGAAGAGAAGATTAGGAGGGAAGAAACTCCTCGACCACCGCCGCTGAATTCTGCCCGACTTCCGAACGACGTCGGAATTCCGCCCAACTTCCAAGTGACGTCGGAATTCTGCCCAACTTTCTAGTGATGCCAGAATTCTATCTAATCTCCAAGTGGCTGATCTAGAATTCTATATGACGCTGGAGTTTTGTCCGTCGCCAAAGTGACGCCAGAATTCTGCCCGACGGACCTCCGATCGTCGCCAGATTTCTACCTGACACCGAACTTCTGCCCGTTGTTGGATATTATTCGGACATCTATCAGATACTAGATTTCTATCAATTGCTGGACTTCTATCTGACATCGTCATTCTAACCTCTGTTGTTAAACAACGGTCCTTCCGACATCCGTTGCTCGCCGACTATGATTCTCCTAACTTATGTCGCCCACCGACTACAGTCCTTCTGACCTCTGTCGCCCGCCAACTATGGTCCTCTTGACTTACGTCGCTCACCGACTATAGTCCTTCCGATCTCCGTCGCCCGCCGACTACGGTCCTCCTAACTTACGTCGCCCACCGACTATAGTCCTTCCGACCTCCATCGCCCGCTGACTAAGGTCCTCCTGACTTACATCACCCACCGACTATAGTCCTTCCAACCTCCGTCGCCCGTCGACTAAGGTCCTCCTGAGTTACATCGCCCACCGACTACAGTCCTTCCAACCTCCGTCGCCCGCCGACTACAATCCTTCTGGCTTACGTCGCCCACCGACTACAGTCCTTCAAACCTCCGTCGTCCGCCGACTACATTCCTCCTGACTTACGTCGCCCACCGACTATAGTCCTTCCGACCTCCGTCACCCGCCGACTAGGATCCTCCTGATTTACGTTGCCCACCAAATACAGTCCTTTCGACCTCCATCGCTCGCCGACTACTGTCCTCCTAACTTGCGTCGCCCACCGACTACAGTCCTTCCGACCTCCGTCGCCCGCTGACTATGGTCCTCCTAACTTATGTCGCCCACCAACTACAGTCATTCCGACCTCTATCGCCCTTCGACTACGGTCCTCCTGACTTACGTCGCCCACCGACTATAGTCCTTCCGACCTCCGTCGCCCGTCGACTATGATCCTCCTAACTTACGTCGCCCACCGAATATAGTCCTTCCGACCTCCGTTGTCCACCGACTACGGTCCTCCTGACTTACATCGCCCACCGACTACAGTCCTTTCGATCTCCATCGTCCGCCGACTACGGTCCTCCTGACTTACGTCGCCCACTGACTACAGTCCTTCCGACCTCCATCTCCCACCGACTACAGTCCTCCTGACTTACGTCACCCATCGACTATAGTCCTTCTGACCTTCGTCGCCAGACAATGGTCTTTGTAACCTCCGTCACCCGCCGACTATGGTTCTTCTGACTTTTGTCACCAAACTATGGTCCTTCTGACCAAATGAACACGTCAACAGTGATTCTTTGTATTCCTACCATGTAATGTACTCCATATGATGTACATCAAGCTAAGGCCTTTCCTCAAGGAAGGGCCTCATTTGTAATCAACTGTAATACTAGTGGATTCATTCAAACTGGGCTAGGCATCGTGGTTTTTCCCCCTTTTCAAGGGTTTCCAAGTAAAAATCTAGTGTCTCATATGAATTTTATATCCTCTCTTATCTTATTGTGTGCCGAATTTTCATATAAAGTTAAGACGTTAAATATTATATTTCTCTACCGCCGCGAATACTCCATGACGCAACAATCACCAATAGTATCAATACAAGCCATAACATATAAGTTGATGCTCATCATCTACATCAACTTTGGCTGCATACAATAACACGAAGATTTTGTTAGGCTTATTGGTTCTTTGGTCTCCCCTCGTCGAAAGAGATTAAGAGAATAAATGAATAATAATAAATAGCCTCTTGAAAATAATTACCGCATCACATGACTCTTCCAACTTTTACTATGAAATCCATAATATATAATTTATGTCTACTGCATTGTACCAATATTTTCCTATTTGTGAAAATAATATTATTTGTAATCAATGATAAATAATAGTGTAATCATTCTAATTAAATCAAACCCCATAAATTTTTTTTAAGTTTTTCACAATAAAAATTTATGATGTCTAGCTCATAACCATCTCTCATGCCTATATATGTTGGGCCTTCATCTAGAATTAAGATTTTAAGTACTTCATGTTTATTATCATAAATGTTCTTGGGTGTAATAATAATAGAATGTATATTTAATACTTCATTAAATTGTTGATTTTTCAGTCCAGTCCTTTTCAACTTATTAATATCCAAAGGAAAGATTTATTTATTTAAAAATTGCCCCAACACACGGGTGAAAGCTAGGGGAAAAGATTGGAGAAGGCCAAAGGGAACACGAAACGCCTCTAGCTTGGCTTGGCTGGCCTCCATCCCACTATCCCAGCGAAAAATATCTCTGTGAATCGGTCTCAGATCTGCCGCTTATTCTTTCTTTCTCTCTTCTTTCTTTCCTTGTTCGGAATTTGGGTTTCTCCTCCTAAAATCTTCAACCCGTATAACTTCGCCACCCTGAAACCCTCGTTCCATTCATGCTGATTGCGCCGGATCTATTTCCACGGTTCCAGAATGCGGGATCCATGACGCGGGTTTTTTATTTATCGAACCATTTTATCCGTATGTATTATTGATTCCATCATTCGCCGTTTTTTTTATCGAATTTTGTGAGAATTATCGTGGACTATTTGCGATGTTTGGTACGTTGGTGTTCTGGGAGGGTTATGTCAGCGATGAGATGATGGGTACCTTTGCCCCGATCGTCATTTACTGGTTCTATTCCGGGATTTACCAGATCTTGCCACCCTTGGATCGGTTCCGGCTGCATACCAGAAAGGAGGAGGAGCAGAAGAATTTGGTGGCAATATCGACAGTCATCAAGGGCGTTCTTCTTCAGCAACTGGTTCAGGCCACAGTCGCCCGAATTTTGTTTTTGGTAAGTAGAGGCTACGCTATTTTAGTGACATCCACTGATTGAATGGAGAACATGAATTTGAAGACAAATTTTCATGCATACGTGTTCTTGATTTTTTTTTTTTCCTGGAGTATTTGGGATTATGTTCTTGATAAAAGTTTTAGCAGGTTTGCTAACTAGGATATTTGATTTCTTTTGTTGATGTTTCAGACTGCCAACCACAGCGCTCTTGATATTTATATTGGGTGGCTGCCATCACTGAGCTCAATTTGTTGGTTGGGTAGCTGTAAAAATGGTTGGGTAATTAGCAAAGGATATAAGCCATTAAAGTTATTAACTAGTTGTAAATGAAATAAAATTATGTTCATAATCAGGTTTATGAAAACTAGCCTTGCTCCTCCTTATGCAGAGAATAATACTCATATATGCTTTTGCAAAGATTTTTTTTTGTTTATGTTAAGAAATTCTAATCCGAAATAAGAGGTCTGATGGTACTGATAACATCTTTGCTAGGGAACCTGTGTGCTCCAATATAACGGCAACCCTGATTTCAGACACTTGGTTGATGTTGAGTGTTAATTGGTCGCTGGAATTGAATTGCTTTCCAACCTTGTTGGGTACTCATGGCTCCAGCCTCCAGTTAGATTAAGCAAGGATTGCGTTAGCATGAATGACTCATTTGCACTGAGAATTTTAGTTATTGCAGCTATTGCTTGTTTTTGAAATAGAGTACAAATTTATTAGCTATAGCTCTAGTCTAACTTATTTATCGTTTCTTTTGTAGGATCCCCCTCAGGGTGTAGGAGTTGAACTTATTTGTAATTTGGGTGCCTATTATTGCAACTTAAATAGAAAGATAATCAGGATGATTATTTAATTACATTATCAAATAGAAAAGTATCCTAGGACTTTGCATAAACATGCATGTGAAATCTTACCATTGAAATTGAACTCTTTAGTATCAAGTTAACTTTGAAAAGCAAGGTGGAACAGTTTTTTTTTTAAGAGCTTGAAATTACTCCTTGCATCTTGTCGCTGCAAATGACATTTCTAACTTAAATCAATGCATAAATGGAATTTTGTTCAACTTTATTTTTTTCTTGGATAAAAGTAACTAGCATTCCATTGTGTTATTATTGGTTTCTCAATAGATTTTAAACGAAGGAGTGCATACTTATATGCCTGGAATTGTTGGCATTGTTTCTCTATCTGCAATTTTAGCAATGGAATGCATTTAATCAAATGTTTAATGTACATTCTTAAGTTTGATGTTCCATTTATGACCAAAATTTTGCTGTGAATAATGGACATGAACTTGAAAATTTTTATTGTTTCAAGGTTGAATATTAATAATCATTAGTTAACTCTGGCCTGGTTGCTGGGAAGTTCATGTTTTTGTTCTAATGCATGTGAAAGGTGATATTAAATTTCTTCTCTCATTATTTTCCCCTTACACCTGAAGATATGATTAATGCTATGTAGTTTGTATCCTCAACCAAATTTTGATTTCTATGATATCAAATTGTTATCCAATCTAGTCCATCTTCAGATCTTGAAATACTTAAGAAGTGCTAGGAATTTAGACTGTACATGTTGTCGTCAATAGAAATCATTTTCTTATAAAAATTAACAAGCATTAAACCATGAAAATTGTTTTCTTATGGGATATTCCATGAATTCATTAGCAAGATTATGCTCATAGGGTATGTATGGAATGTCTGATATGCGTGAGACCATTAATTGTGTACTTGTGAGGATGATGGAATGGTGGATAGAAGTTTGATTACTTTATTTATTGTTTTTTTTAGGAGAAATACAATAGAAAAAACTCTTTATGTGTTGCATTTCACTTAAGGGTCTAGGGTTCCTAATTTAACAATGATGATTCAAGGAATGTTAATAACACAATAAATTTGGATTCACAAATCAAAGACTATCGCGTATACAAAACTCACTTTTCTTGTATGCAACTTTAAAATATGAGATTTGAATCAAAATGATTATGCAATGCTTGATTAAATTTGAAGAAATCAACTAGAAATTTGAACATGAAAAATTTGCATGTAATTGAAATTTCACATTGCAATTAGAGTCCCATTTATTGCCAATTCAATCAAAATTAGGATTCTTGCATTGTCAATATCAAACTAATAGCAATACAATAAGCTAAGAAAAGCAGTAATTAAAGCGAAGAAGATCCAACCTCATGTTTATGCAATGAGATAACTTCAAAATTTGATAGTCAATTTTGTACCTTTGGTTTAAAAGATGCCTGCGATGTTGTAGTATTTGATAGTCAATTTTGTACCTTTGGTTTAAAAGATGCCTGCGATGTTGTAGTGGAGGACTAACTATTATTGATCAATGCACTCTATTGGTTTGCAGAGATCAATGTGAGATAGATTAAGTATATCTATCCTTAAAATTTCTCCTACACGTAATGTAGCTCCAACAAAGTTTATTTTAATTTTGAGAGATGTGGTTTCCCAGAGGAGCAACGAGCATGTTCCTAAGGTTAGTTAAATCTGAAGCATGTTGAAAAGCACCACCGATTAATAAGTCAATGCTTGCGTTTAAATCGGGTAAGACCAGTATAAATATGGTAAGGTCAAAATCAGAATGAACCTTATGGGGCTCTATGGAGGATAAAGGGAGGAACATTATGATAACCAAGATAGGTTGACTCAAAAGTTATGAAATGGATGCAAAAGAGGGACTTATATCTTTGACATTAAATATAGGGATATGCTCAAAATTGGACCTATGATGCCATGTGGCGGCACCTGTTAAGGAGTAAAGGAGTGAATTGATGCAAGAAAGTAAAGAATAACCTTCTGATTGCAGATGGCACTTTGGTCAAGATCTCATGATTTTATTATCCAAAGTTCGTTAGTGCCGTTAATCCACTTAGTCATTTGGCAATATGAAGATCTTGGTTAGTGACTATGGGTTAGGGGTGCAAATGAGTCTAGTTGAGCTTGAGTTAGGCGTAACTGGAGCTCGACTCGCGAGCTAAATTCTGAGCTCAAACTCGGCTCGTGCCACTAAAAACTAGCTCGTCAAGCTGCTCGATTCCGCGATTCTAGCTTGTCGTTCGCATTCAAGCCTGCGTCGCTATTCCGCCTTCTGCTTCGTCGTCCGCAATTTCACGATTCCAATTCTGCACTCGAACTCGACGAGTAATCGAGCCGAGCATCCTAAGGATCAAACTCGAGCTCGATAATCCAACAAACTTGAAATCTGCTCAAACTCGAGCTCAAAACTCGATAAGCTCGACCCGCAAGTTTGTTCACGAATCGAGCTCGAGCTGGCTCACTAGTTGGTTTTACTCGATTGCACCCCTAGTCCGTACTATGGGTTAACACATTCAAGAGAACCTTATAGATCAAGGGTGGAGATTTAGTCCTAAATTGACAGACAAGAATTACACCTCATTATCATATGAGGGAGAAACTCATATTGGGTTTATAGTAACGATAGATGGTACATACCAGTGTTGCCAAGGGTACATATGCTCTAAGGCTAAGGGGTAGGAAAGAATGGTATCTTCTCCAAGTGGTGAAGAGGGCACCAAAGATGAGGCTTATAACAATTATGCATGATAATATCTTCTTAATATCCTAGAATTGATTGGGTAAATATGAAGTTATGAACATCTCCTCAATATGGTAGATAAGACATCCAAGGAGGAAGGCTTATGGCTATCTATGCTTTAAGGCTAAGGGGTAGGAAAGAGTGGTATCTTCTCCATCTTTAGAATTCAAAGCTGGTATTTTGATCACGAAGAAACATCAGAAGCCCTAATATGCGCCAAAAAAAGTATACTAGTAGAAAAGATTATGGGCAGGGATTGGATCGTAGGGTGGACCCGCTTTGCTTTATGTCAATTTCTCTCCTTGGAGAGTGTGAGCGTGACAAAGAGGGATGCCATGCTCGAAATTGGCGAGCAAAAATGAGAGCGAGATGAAAAAGGTGAGGTGATATTGAACAACATCATTTACCTGTTAATGAGGCGCGAAATGAGTACAATTGTGAGCACAAAGAGGGCCTCGAACTCACCGCTGTGCTTGGAATGCGGTCGATCAGCTCGCCCGCCAAGTTATTCAATCCGCTCATCACACAGCGCCTTGCCGTAGGTCACATGTTGTGTGACGCCATCGAAGTCGCTGCTGTGGAATGCTTGAATCGCCGAAGGACGCGAAATTGCTGCATTTCTCCCCGACGCCACGAGCATCCAAATTTGAAAATCACCTCCCATTCGCACTTCTCCCGACGCCAGCATTGGCATCCAACGCAGAATAAACTACGCTGATGAAGAAATGAGATGCTTCCCACGGGCTTCTCTCTTTTTCTCTCACGTGATTTCCTTTTTCACTCAAAACGGGCAGGTTTCTTTTACGTGGAAAATGAGCTGCAACATGGGGTTTGGAATACATCAAGATTTTATTTTACTTTACATTGTGTCCAACCAAACACCAAAAAGTAAAAAGATAATGCATTTGGTTTACTTTGCATTCAGTTTTAGTCCAATCAAGCAACCCGTAAGTTTTAACTATAATTTTTATGTTTACATGTGAAGAAAGTAAGTTTTTGGCCTATTTAATCGCTTTTGATATGTAAATTTTAAGTTTCATTTTTTAAAAATAATTTACTAGACCACATCATTCATTCTAGTTGTATTTGAAAACCTTAATCCCTAAACCATCCTGCATCATGAGGAAGAGAAGATGTAGGTTTGGCCGTGATGGGTAAGAGCTTGAGCATGTGAGGGTCGTGGTTTTAAATTTTTTATCCGTTGAGTTTAAGATTATGCATTTAAGCCCAAATACGTTTTATATTAACAAGTGTATTTTATTTTATTTTATTAATTGAAATATTATATTTTAACAAGTGATATTTGTATAAGTTGATAAAATATTGTCAAATACTTGTGTTTGGGTGTTGTTGGGGTACTTAGGCTAGTGCCAACATTAACGGATCAACCAACTGTATACTCTATCTACTTCAGGCGAATTGGATATCCTACTAGTGAGAACAAGCGCCATCCGTAATATAACATGCATCTGGCCTTAAAAATAGGATTTTTCATTGCTGCATATTCCATTTTGTGCTCAAAGGGATATGGATTTCAAAATGTTTCAAAGAAAAATGGAGTGAGATGTAATGTTGTTATTTTACATCCGTAAACCCTAAACCCTAATGATATTGTGGCACTAGAACATGTGCTAATTCTAGGTGCTTTTCTTCTCCTTCTGGATTAATGCTTTGTGTGATTTTACTCAAATTAGTCTCCTTGTTGATTTGATTAACGTGGTTTCTTTCCTTTTGTTTCATGTTCAACATGTCAAAACATATTCTCTATCGATTTTCTTAGAACATCTGCCATCATTATGACATTTCAGTTGACCCTTGTGACCATATATGGAGTTTTATGGTTATTCACTTTTTTGATTGAGGAGGTTTGGCTTTGGCGTATATTTTTCACTAGTGAGCAGTTCTAGTCCTTCATTTACATATATATATATTTTTTTTGTTGAATGACTGTTTGCTCATATTCATTAACCGAATGTTCTGACTTGAGCTTCATTTTTTTACCATTGTTATCATGTAATTATACCGTTAGACGGGCAAGCTTGGTGACAAAAGCTAAAGAAAGCAGCTGAAAGAATGGTTTTGATTTGGATGCTTCGTTTCTGTTCAATTGTCAAGATATAAAGTGCAATTGTCTTAACGCTTATTAGATAGTATGCATCTAGATGAAAAGAATTGTGCAATTTGATTCAGGTTGGAAAGCTTATTCTTTCAATATACTGCTGGCTTTTGTGACAAGTTAGAAGTGTTACATAACTTGAATAGTGTTCACAAGGCAAGCAGGTATGCGAGACTAGGATGGTTTATTTTTATTCAAATATCAATATATAAAATGGAAGCGTTCGGCACCCCATCAAACATGAAAAGTGTTTAAACATCTGTTGGGAGATGGGAAGATTATTCTATCAATAGATTGCTAGCTTTAGTTAAAGTGGGGCATTAGTCGAATGGTGCATGAGACAAAGTCTTTTTTTGATTGAAAGAGCACTAGTTAAATAATTTTAAAATTTTGACCTTCTAGCGACAAATTTTCCATTTATTTCATTTTAACGCTTTAATTTATTTTTTTGAATCAGGTAACTGGGAGCTCAAGCCCTACAGAGAAACTGATACAACCATCGGTTCCAGTTCAAGTAATCCAGATATTTATAGCAATGATAGTGATGGATACGTGGCAATATTTTGTGCATCGTTACATGCATCAAAACAAGTTTCTGTATCGTCACATACACTCTCAACATCACAAGCTGGTTGTTCCTTATGCAATCGGAGCCCTTTACAACCATCCCCTTGAAGGTCTCCTTCTGGACACATTTGGGGGTGCCATTTCCTTCTTGATCTCTGGCATGACTGCGCAAACAGCAGTTTTCTTCTTTTGCTTCGCGGTGATGAAGACTGTTGACGATCACTGTGGGCTTTGGCTACCTGGCAACATTTTTCACATTTTCTTCCAAAACAATACAGCTTATCATGACGTCCACCATCAGCTTCAGGGGGCAAAGTATAACTACTCTCAGCCTTTCTTTTCAATATGGGATAGAGTAATGGGAACCTACATGCCCTATAGGTTAGTCAACCGGGAAGAAGGTGGTTTTGAGGTCAGACAATTGAAGAGTTAGATTTAAAGCCGTAATCATCAGTGTAAGAGGGGGTAATGCAGGCAGGGTCGTCTATGATCAAAGAACTGAATATATATGGTAGAAGAATTACCCTGCCATTAGTCTGATGATGTTTATATGGATGGAATCGTGGGTTTTTCCTTTCTCCATAAATTGCTTCTCTAGTCTTTTACTCTATAGTCTGCTGTATTAGAATGGTTTGACGACTGTTGTAGAAAGAATCTTGTTATTATTAAATCTGAATATTATTGATCTGTAGAGTTTTGGATTTCATCAAGTTTTTCTGATGCACCTTGCAGTTGCAGATACTGCTGTGTATTGGACTGGATTTGTTTTTTCATTTTGTCTCTCATTCCTCTGGTTAAATGCATGCACGCTTTTGTTTTAGTTATAAGTGTTTCAATGAAAACAATAACTGGCCCCTATTATTTGAAAAAAAAAAAAACAGTGTTTTTCCATTATGAGATAGCTGCTGTGCTTATTAACATTTATATTCATAAGAGTAGTACAAAGTTATGCTCTGTGTAACTTCTAATAATAGCGGCTTTACAGAACAGGGTCGCCAAGGTATTTTGCCACATCCAATGCCTAGACTGTATATTAGATTATTTGAATGATTAGGATTTTATTTAGAACAGTTTGCTAACTGTTTTTTTGCTACATCTAATTTTTTAAACTCACTCATGCTTATTAGCTTAGCTGGTAGACGATTATGATTGGAAACCTCTTAACCCGTATTCGATTTTCCTCGAGTGATTGCGCTTTTTAAATGGAACTCAATCAAGTGTGAGCCAGAAAGTTTTTGGAGTGGGTGTTAACCAAAGAGTAGTCACATCGCCAAATGGTTTTTCAAGGGTGATAGCACATGGATATCTTGTTTCCAAATTAATAATAATAAAAATAATAATTTTTTAATAAAATCATTAAAATTTTTATAATAAAAATTTGTTTGAAGTGCTAAAAAAGCTTTCTTAAACAAAGCCTAAGTTCATTCTCAAAAATTGTCTCATTTACTTTGATGGCTCTGGCTCTCTCTCTTGCAGCAAAATTATTTAAAATTAATATTTGAATTGTCATTCTCTTTGAGAATTTTGAATAAACTTGATTACTAAAATGCATGAATGAAAATAAACTTGAAAAATTAAGTCATTTGACGATGCAGATTTTTTTTTAATTTAATCTAAAAAAATGATAAAATTTTATTCAGATGTGCTTTCTTGTTATAAATATAATTAGTAATGTGATTTTGAGTTTAACGCGAAAATACAAAGAAACTTGGACGGAGAATAATAACTTGTCTTGGTGAATAAAAAGCTCATCTCAACATGATCCTTGGACATAAAAAGGGATAGCGTGCGAGCAAAATAAAAGGAAAATTTATAGTAAAAGATAAAAATAAGCATAAACCATTCCAAACAAAATCTTTAGAGTACAAGTTCCAACCAGCGGACAATCACATAACTGATGAGAGGCAGCAATTGACATCACACAAAAACACTACACTTATTGTCTACATTTCCAATCATCAATACACAAATGTAGCTTACAGACATGAAGACTTCAGCAGAGGGAGAGACTTATTCCATCACTTTGCAGACCAAAATAAAATATAAAGGACACTCCAACAAATGCAATCCACACTCACTTAATTACCCACACAAATAATAATTATAAGTAAACCTATTTACAGCTCATAATAAATCAAACAAATATATATATATATAGGATAGGTATATAGAAGACAGCAATCCTATATACCTGCACTCCACACTTTTATAATAACAAGGTGGAAATATCGCAGTTGAAAACAAACATAGAAAACTGATGCAGATTATCATCACTAATTGGAAGGGAGCCATTGACCTAAAAATCTCAATACGGATCAATGAGGCAAGAGGTTGAGAGCACATACTAAGATGGTCATAGGCTATTAAGAAGAACTCTTTTGCATGAATGTGAATTGCTTGAATTGGGCCGAGGATCTCTTTTGCAAGAAGATGTTTGGTTTCTATTTGAGGATGGCTTTGATGAAGGCACTCTCAAGACGCTTAACAGAAATTTTCTCTCCTGAAAATTTAAAAAAGTATCACTCAAAATTAGTTTCATCAATAATCAATTTTTTTTTTATCACTAAAAAAGAAAACAATAAAGTGAGTTCGAAATAATAAAAAAGGACCAGTAAATAGTAGTCAATTAGTGAAATGTTTTAGATAAATGCTTAGCAACATTTAGGAAATTTTTAGATAATCAAGTTTTTTTTATCTTAAATTTCATTCTAAATTGTACTAATTGCAGGTTGGTGAAATATCAAAGGGGATTCAACAATGCCTCGAATGCTCTCTCTAAGATTTTGATATCTATATTTGTAAATTTTATATCTACATTCTACGATTTAAACAGCTAGTAGAGCAACAAACACATAACGTGCAAAAAAAATTATGTTCCCAATATTGCGACATGTGAATTAGTGACATCTCCATTCCCATTGTTGACTTAGTTTTAACGCTACAAATCACTAACATTAGGTGACAAAGAGATAATATTAAATGAAGCCTGCCTAGGATTCCGAGAACAAGGAAACTCTAACTGATATTTGCACAACCTTAATGTTTAGTATTTCAAAACTTACACTAGATGAAAATTCTGGACTAGGAATCCCCTCTGTGAAAGAATGAAAAAGTGGGATGGTTTTAAGAGGGGAGTTGAATTCTGAAATCGATGAGACAAGTATGTTTTCACCACTCTGAGCGAGCTCTAGAGAAGAAGTCATGGCTCCACCTGGAAAAGAAACTATTCATGCAAGCCCTTCATAATTCTTCTAATAAAACCTCTGGATATAATTTTAACATGATCAGATACCTTGGCAAACAAATTTAACTGGAGCAGGGGTGCCCTGATGAGTTTGCCCTTCATTGCAACCTACAGAACAATGTTCGAGCAGATGTTCATCCATGTTAATTGCCGGATCATCATGAGTACACCCAGTGCTCATAACAGAACTAGTCTGACAGCCATCTTGATCAGCATCCCTGTTCAATAGGCCATCTATTTACTACAAAATGAAGAAACAAAATAACTTAATTCTCAAGGTATATCAATGCATATTGCCTCCTTGATAGCTGAAGTTCTGTATCCACGCATTGGAAATCCTTGAACACTCCTTCGAAGTCATCCAACAGGAAATCCATTCCAGAAAAACTACTCAATGTTCCTTCTTCCCGATTCTGGATCAAATAATTCTGAAGTTCCTTAATAACCAAATGTGACAAAACAATTTTTTAGCTCGCAGTGCTAAAAAGTATATACATAAAAGAAAAACAAAGAAAAAGGAAAATTATAGAAGTGAGTTTTGTCAAAAAACTAAGTACCTTCCAAGAATCATCGGGACTCTGGTTTTTGTTTTCAGAGTATGCTTTAACAGCTAGAGAGCTGAGTAATTCAGCTTGTTGCAACAAAACAGTCAATTTTGGATCATCTCTTCTAAGGAAATTGCCCTGGACCTCACAATTTGCAATTGCTTCAACGGCAAGTGATGCATTTCTCAGTAAACTTCTAAGAGTAAAATCAAGCAAAAAAATGATGAAACAAGGACAGCAGATTCTATGATTACTTACTATCACATGCTGTAGGCTTACTGCTATCGAGATGACATTGTGCTGATAAACATCTCAGGTTATTAAAGTTTTGAGTAAGAACTGTCAAAGGTGGCCTTGACCGTCCACCACTAATACCATGGGTTGTTGCTAATTTTTCATAGGAACTGAAGTCTTCTGCATTGTCCGAGCTGCCAGACCTACAGTGCAGAAATAAAATGCATAGTTGCAGTAACTCTGCTTGTTTGCTAGATTTTGAACATACCCAGTCTGTTGCTTATTTGCTGAAGGTTCCACCATGATTTTCTTATTGCTAGGGTGTGTACAAGAATCATTATTTTCCTTGGATATTGTATGATGCTTTGCTCTCTTTTTGCAAAGGGTAGAGAAACGGTTCTTCACTGCATTATCTGTTCTGCAGGAAGACAGCAACAAAACATTAATATTATCCTTCTTCTTCGGTAAAGATAAAGCATTATTGTTGTACACAGCTGTCTCCATTACCTTCCTGCAACCACCTTTGCAATCTCAGTCCATCGGTTCCCAAATATCTTCTGAGCCTGCACATCAACTTAGAACTCCAGCATCAGAAATTAAATTCTTCATTTTAAAAAAAGAACATGTGGTGCTACTTCATAAAATTTAGTTTTTAAGCATATGATTAATCTATAAATAATATAAGGGGTTGTTTGTTTTCAAGTTACAGAAAGGGGTTACAGACTTACAGGGAATTTAATGTATAGCCACTCAAAGAAAAATTTTTTTTTTTTTTCAATTTAAGTCAAGTGGCACCAAAACAAGAAAAAATGCATGGTCACTATCTTGATCAAATTCCAAATTAACTGAACATTCTCGATTTATATATTAGCCGAGCAGCTGAAGATAATGAAGAATATAGTCCGGGTTTGTGATTAAGCATCTGCATGCATTTCGTAAATTCAACATTTGATCATGGCCACCCTAATTCCGGAATTCTAAAGTGTCCCATTTCTGAAATAACATAAATAACCAATAGGTTGAAATAAAATTTAGAATCGGCAATCAATGCTACAATAAATTCTTACCTCGCATAAGAGCATGTCCTCTTCCTGCGACCATCCACCTTTCTTGCACTCCGTGTTCAAGTATGTAAGCCATCTGCAAACAACCATTATCCTTATAACACTGTTAGATAAAACCTAGAAATTAAAAAAAGAACGGAATCCTAGAGAGAGAGAGAGAGAGAGAGAGAGAGAGAGAGAGAGAGAGAGAGAGAGAGAGGAACAAATGTCTCGCCTTCTCCTGCACTGCCTGCCAGTCTTATCATTGAAATTTGCTGCAATAATAGTCCAGCTGAAAAGAAAGGTTCAAAGATCATCATATGAATTCATCCCGACAACAAACTGTCAAAAGAGGGCCGAGGAACAGAGAACTACTCACTTATCGGAGCCATGAACAGCGACTTGCTCCCGAAGCAGATCGTCCTCCTAGGGAACGAAAAGAAAACTAATTTTGATAGCGCAAGAAAGAAAGAAGTCGAAGAAATGATGTAAGGAAAGGTGCGTGAAACCTCTTGAGTCCAGGAGACCATGTGGCGATCCTTCTTCGCCTGAGTAGCCGCAACCATCGCATAGTCGGAGCTCATCTCTCATCGCCAGTCCGGGCGCATTGAGTAACATTCATACTTGGATTCGAAGAAGAGATTGGAGGGCAATATATAAATATTTATATGTATTAAAAAAAAAAAGACCGTTCTGATTAGGGTTTTGGATGGGCGCGAAAAATGTGAGTTTTGAAATGTGTGGAGAGAAGTGTTTGTGTGAAAGTAGATTGATAATTGATAATGAAGCGAAGGAGGAGAAGGAAGGAATGAAGAAGAGGCGGAAGAATTTAATCGGCCGCGGTAAACTTGTCACTCTCCGTGATCGGCCTCCCATTTTTCATCCGCACCAACCAATTTCACTCATTTCGATTTAATTTTTTACTCTTTCTTTGTAAATTGTTGGGACCGCTCGTGACTGTGAAGCCGCTCTCTCCCTAGTGGCTGGCCTACTCCACAATCTTATAGAAATTTTTTAATATTAATATATTTTTTTAAGTTGACCACAGATCATAAATTTAAAATTAAAAATAATATAAAATCAAAATATTTTAAAAAACTATTGATCTAAATAAGTTTAGAATTATAGGAATTTAGTCAACAAATGCCGTTCTAATGAAGACCCCCCAAATCACAATATTTCAAATATTCAAATTAATAATAATAATAATAATAATAGCGGGGATGACATCAGCTATTGGTTTGATTTTGTCCAAAAAGAGTGCGATTGGACGGATTTTTATTTTAAGTTTTAATTTGCATTGTCTATTACTTTAAGATTATAATTTTAATTATTAGAAATTTTCTATGGGACTTTTTTTTTTAAGAAAAAATATTAAATACTCAAAACATATATTTTTATCAGAGTTCTAAATATGTTAAGATTATAATTTTAATTATTAGAAATTTTCTATGGGACTTTTTTTCAAGAAAAAAATAAAATACTAAAAACAATATATTTTTATTAGAGTTCTAAATATTTCCTTTAAATATGATCCACTTTTGTATGTATATTGAAATCAAAATATTATAATAAAATTTTGATTAGTATTAACCTCAAAATTATTAAGATTATTTGAGATGAATGAAACACGAGAAATTGGTCAAATTTTATATTACATATGTTGCGGGCTAGAATATACGCGGCGATAGAGTTAGAAAATTTCCATCTTAACGTTGTACGGATATCCCGCATACAAACATGAGAGAAATAGAAGCACCATAATTTTTACGTGAAAATCCTAGAAAGGGAAAAAACTACGGGGTCACGCGGAGTTGAAAAAGTTCCACTAGTATTTGCTTGAGATACAAAAGGTTGACTTGTCCGTAAAAGTTTGGACGATCAAATTACAATGAATCACTTCTAGATTGAAATTCAATTACAACGTCGGGCAGAGTTCCGACGTCACTTGGAGATCGAGCAGAATTCCGATGTCGTTCGGAAATCGAGCATAATTCCGGCATCGTTCGAAAATCGGGCAGATTCCGGCGGCGGTGGTTGAGGAGGAGTTTCTTCCCTCATAATATTCTTCTCTTCTCTTCTCCTTCTTCTCTTCTTCTTCTTTCTTTCTAAAATTTGAGGCCTTCCGTTATTTTTTAGTATGTGACTTTCCCCCATTTTTCTTCTCACTCTACAGGCTTTCCTTCTTTCTCCCCCATTTTTCTTCTCGCTTTAGAGGCTTTCCGCTATATATCTTTCGCAGATGAATTTTCCTATTTAAATTTAGCATCCCTCTTTAGTATAAAAGTTGAAATGGAGGAATGTGAGGTTGCCGAGTTGTGGGCAAAGGATGGGTAGAACTTACTGTATCGACAACGTGATTGTGGATGTCTTCTTGGCGGAGGAAGATGAATCTATGCTTGAAGATGTTCGAGTTGGACATCTTCGACTAGTGGTGGAGCTCGAGGGAGAAGAACCTCCTCTTTTTGTGGTAATCCTGGCTGTCGAGTCTCTCACAGGAGTTGAAGGATCTCGTTCTGAGATTCTTCTATCTTTCGAATTATCTCTTCTAAAAAAGTTTTAGAGGTTCCTTCTCCAACAGCATTTTGCTCTCCAGGATAAAAAGAGGCAGATATCAGGCATCTATGATTCATAGATTGATTTTTAGATTGGTGGGAGTTGGAGCGAGAAGTCCCAACGATATGAATGATATGCTTGTTGACCATCGTAGCAACACTTGAAATTATGGGATAATTTTTCCCACAGACGGCGCTAATTTATTGCAGGCTAAAATATACGCGGCAATAGAGTTAAAAAATTTCCGTCTTAGGGTTGTATAGATATCAGGCAAACAAACATGAGAGAAATAGAAACACCAAGATTTTTATGTGAAAACCCTAGAAAGGGAAAAATCACGGGGCCACGCCTAGTTGAAAAAATTCCACTAGTGTTTGCTTGAGATACAAAAGACTGACTCATTCCTAAAAGTTGGACGATCAGACTACAATGAATCATTTCTAGATTGAAATTCAATTACAATGTTGTGCAGAGTTCTGGCGTCACTTGGAGATCGAGCTGAATTCTGGCATCATTCGAAAAATTGAGCATAATTTCGGTGTCATTCAGAAATCGAGCATAATTCCGGCGTCCTTCGGAATTCAAGCATAATTCCGGCGGCGGTACGTGGTTGAGGAGTTTCTTCCATCATAATCTTCTTCTCTCCTCTTCTCCTTCTTCTCTTCTTCTTCTTGCTTGGGCCCCTCTCAAGAGAAATGAGGGATTTATTTATAGATTTTATGGAGTGGCATGGCCCGTAAATAGGCGAGAGATCAGAGGTAAATGAGGAGTGGTTGGATGGATGGCCGATATTGAATCTCTTGATCGTGTATCGTTCGTTAAACATTTGAAGGTCTTAATGATTTTGGAATTCAGCGATCTTGGGCTCATTGGATTTGTCTCGTCGAGCCGCTCGATTCGACCATAAGTTCTTCATGTTTGAAAGCCGTTTGGTAACTCAAATTGTGGTACGAACTTTCCAACAATGCTTTGAGTCCTTGATTTGGACTCATTTGGGCTCGGATTGAGTCGAATTTGATTCCGAGACGCTCAGTTTGACTGTAAGTTTACTGAAATCGGAGTTCAGGTGATCCCATATTTAATTTTTCAAGTTTTCGGCTTAATTTTGCCTTGAGATTTGTGCCTGATCAAGATAATTTTTTTGATGATATATCAACATATATCTTAAGATAAATTTTAAGATGATAATATTTTGAACTACTTTTTTTAAGATAAATTAATCAAAATTTAGATTACATATATCTAAAATAGCATCAACACAAATTAATATGATGACGCGTAGATATTTGTACTATAAAAGCAATAAACTTTAGAGCATAAGTAGTTAATATCATGTGGTATATTTTGATTAATGCATTTTTCCCCTTCTTACAGATGCAAACTTTGATAAGCCGTGCACAGATGGATTCATTAATATCATATTATAATCCGCTGGTCTATTACTGTTATATATGACAATTCCCATGTTCAAATTATTACAAATACAAACCAAACCACACAATATACCCGTCTTTTATCTCTCGCCACCCATCGCGACAATATAAAGGTCGAGCAACGGAGAGTAATGGTTCATTGATTCTGGCTTCTCAGTGCAAACTGCTCATAGCAGAAGCCTTGAAGTTCTTCGTTGAGAGCCTGGGAAGTACAAATAAACCAACAATACCGCACACGAAGGCAAACACTGAAGCAACAGCAAATGCAGGCATGTTCCCCTTCTTGAAGATCCCATCCCATGGACCAGCTCCAAGTGCAATTACCACCTGTTGATTTTGAAAACCATTATTACTAAATTATTACAAACAATGCTGCTTCTAATTTTTTGGTCAGACAATTAACCTGTGGTATAACAATAGATATATTAAGTACTCCTGTACACAGTCCTGCAATCAAGTTCACATTAACTCAAAGTTACAGATTTAAAACACTACAAGATGATTATGAATTCAAGATAGATGAACAAACCTTGACCACCTCCTTCGTTAGCAGCTAATTGTGCCGTGACTGCAAATGGCACGCTGTACAGAACCTGCGCACATATTCATACTCTTAGCTAATGATCAGTACTAAATAGTTTACTAATCAGGATCCGTTTGAGACAGCTAAAGTAATTGTTGTATGAATCTATATAGAAAGTCGAGTTTTGTAAAAAAAAAAAAAATTGCAATAATTTTCTTATAATTATCATACTATAATAGGATAAGTTGTCATAAACGAAGGCTAATTCTGAAAACCGAGCTGTAATGGTGAGGATACTAACTGCTAAAGGAGCGCCCAGAACCGCGAAGACGACCAAGGCAACAGCCTTGACGCTACCGTCTGGAGAGATGATAGCATCATGAATGCTGCCATGGTAGCTGTGCACAGACCAGCTGCTGATGATGGCGGTGGCGGCCATGCATATAAACATGCAGAAGTTGCACATAACCCACACTATTCTTGTTGTGAATTTTCGACACAATGGCTCTATCAAAATTGAGGTCACTCCAAGAACCACCTAACAATTTAAACTTTAATTAATAAGATGATCGATAAATTAATTTTGCAAATTCAAAATCATAAATCCACTAACAGAGTTTATGAGCAAGCCTAATGCGCCTGCTCTGACTCCATTATCATAAGCTTTCATCTGAGCTGGAGTTCCCTTTGGATCTCCATGGAATATTTCTCGGCCCATCCAATCTGTATCGTAGAGGTTGAATGGAAACCATGACAGCTGTGAAGTTAATTTCAGGTGATTAATTAGTAGCTAGCTTGCAAGAGAGGTTGATGCATGTGGAGAATTAATATATTTTTTGTAATTAATTATTGCTAATTGGAAGCTGATTAGTTAATTACCCAGGTGAGGGAAGTGACTAGAAGAATATAAGGCATTTTTGGTGGAAGATTCTTGATAGTTCTGAAGATTTCCATTATGCCAACCCTTTCTTCTACTGTAGATGGAGCTACTTCTTCTCTACCAGCAATCGAAGTCACGAGTACACTTAGCAGAAGAAAGACCTGTTGAAAGACACAAATTCAAACCACTAAAAGTTCTTTGCATATTAGTTAATTAATTAATGACTGTTTTTTCTTTATGGTCTGGAGCCTAATTAACGCACGTCTGTCTTATGCAAATTAATAATAATTCTTCTCTTTGACCTGGTATAAGGGGCTAAAGATGTACAATATTTACTAATTATTTTAGTGATGCATTTTTATTTTATTCGAGGATTAGAATTAGATCAATAACTAATTCAGAAGATAAATAGATTAATGAAGGAGAAGGGGGGTACCACAGCAACTAAAAATGCTCCTTTCAAATTTGCACAAGCTTCACAGCAGGCTCTGTTAGAAAGGAACGGAAACCACCTGCATGCCTCAATTAAGAATATAATTAGTACGTGTTTAATCAGAAAATTAATTAATGATAGCGTGCATTAGGGTTAAGAGAAGTTAAATTATTACATAGAAATGCAAATAAAAATTGAATAAAAAACGTACTCGTGCCACTTTCCACTTGCACCAGAAGAATAGCCTAAGATGTTCCCGATGGCCATCCATGAGGCAAATATTGCATTTGCTTTACTGCATCCATGAGTCCCTGTAACTGTAATTATACTCATTTCTTTATTATGTATATTTAATTTGTCATTAAAAAGTATTTTTTCAAAACTGTAAAAGCATTTTGCCATTTTATTTCAAGAATAATAATTTTTGTAGAGTCATTTTAATATTTTATTTATAGTGTAAAATCATTGCCATATTATTTTATATATGTAAATTAATGTCTTTGTCATTTATAATAATATTTAGCAGCACACTTTTTTCACTACCAAGGAATTCTTTGGTCCCTTTTTTTCCCAGTTATTTTCCTTTCCTTTTTTATAGTTTCAAAGAAAAATAATAATATATATATATAGCTTCTCAAAAATCAATTTTAAGAGACCTAGCTTGTGCGTTGTGAAAATAAGATTACAGTAAGCTTACCAGACAGATCAGCCATGAGGGCTCGAGTTGGACCCTGGACAACAAATATATAAAAAATAGAAATTAATTAATCGATCAAAAAATAATCATAATTAAGGTTGGTATATTAAATTATAATCAAATCAAATGATATCTGATCAACTCTAGACATTGAAAGAAATCAAACACAGAGGCTGACATATTAAAAACACTAAAATTAATCTGAATAATATTAAATGAAATAGCCCTTTAATTAAATCACCTGAACTGTATTATTTGATAGATCGAGCAGCCAAAATCCGGCGACGTAGACTATTGCAGCCCTCCACCGTGGGCCGTGGTAAATGCTATATATTTCAATCGCAATTAGTAAAAATAATATATAGTCGCTTACTTACTCAATTGTGTATATATCACATAGAAGCATATATATTTATGTAATAAGAAATTAATAATATATATATATAAATAAAATACCTGCAATCTTCCTTGGTATCGCCTAACTTGTATCCAATGTCAGAAGAGAAGGCAATTACAATCACCTACCAATTTTTTTTTATTTAGATATATATAGATTTCTTAACTAATTAATCGTTTAATTAAGCATATATACTCACTGCAAAACAAATAAAGATGCAACCGACGAGTATGAATGGTCTTCTCCTTCCAAATCTTGAACGGCATCGATCGCTCCATAAACCAACGCATGGTTGAACCTGACAAATTGGGCAAGCTAATTAATATATTAAGATATACATAGCTCATAAATTTTTTTAAAAATCATTTCAATCACATTTTAATTATGAGCTAGATGTGATGATTTTATTTCGAATAAACATATATATTATTGCTTACAACAAAGCCAGCTACAGGGCCGCATAGCCATATCAAAGAAGATAAAGTATGAGACAGTCCCAGCGTCTGCACCAAATATAAATCATCATTAAAAACATTAATTAACGTAAAGTACTTGTACATATATCAAAATAATCAGAAATATTATTCTATTAATTAGAATGTTAATAAAGCCATTATTTTCATTAATTGGACGTCAAACTACTTCGAAAGTGTCATATTACAATTAATAATTACCATACTGTCATAATTATCATTAACTGACTATATTTTAAAATTCATCTGACTATATTTTAGTTCTCTGAAAATAATAGATATTTTTAAATATTATCTATAATTATTTCATTTATTGGCTAACATTTAAATATTTGAAATGAATGATCTTATAATCTTATATGTATAAATTATTATATAAAATAATTTGTGTGGCTTAAAAATAAAATAAAATTAAAGAGTAGAAATAATTGATAATATAATGCATGGAAATGCTTATATTGGAAAAGTATAGCAAAGGTGGACCTGGACGTAGGGAGTGAGCAGCGATAGCTGAAGCGCCCATCCGTACTGTACTCCCCCAGCCACCATGCAGGAGAAGATCAGCCTCACTAGGCTTATCTGTTTTCCCGCCGCCGCGGCCGCCGCCGCCGCCTTGTATTCCAACTTGGCCATTGCCTCTCCACCTCCGGCGAGCACCTCTCTCTCCATGATCCCTGGATCGGACGATCGTTCTCTTTCTCTGTTTTTTCCTTATTATTACTCGCACTCAACTCAGAAATGTCATATATACATACATATATGGAGTGATAGATCGATATGGAGCATATATATAGATATACAGTACAGATATGGTACTGGCCGATCAGGCCAATGGAGTCCATAGCACCTTTTTCAAAAGTCAATGTCTTGCGTGGCAGCGGACCCTACATGCGGATTTAGAATTCGATCTTATCCATTAAATTAAATGTCGCTCGCCATTCCCATTTCCCAGAACGTGTTTCTCTGCCTTCGGAACGTACGAGCCTTCATAGGATTAGGGGCACTATTACTATTTATCCATCTTATCCTTATTGTTAATTAGAGTTTGAATGACTTGCTCTTCCTTCCTTTGCAAATTTCCCAAGCTCCAAAACGCGCGTAATCCGGTTTAAGAAGAATTCCATTTTTCGGCTTTGAAGTATCTAAAATTAAATGGAGTTATGAGGAAAATGACAAAGCCCTTTTTTCCTCCTCAGGCAGTTACGCTTGTATTACTAAATACTGAATATAATAATGTTCTCTTTAATGATTTTTTGGAGTTAAATGATACAAATTAAACTAATTAAAAAAATCCAAAAAATTACACAAGCACTATGGATTTGATCAATTTAGTTTCTCCTCAGGCAAAAGAAAATTCCTCTACCAATTTGTGACGTCGTTGCATCTAAATTTTTGTATTGCTTAATTTGTATAACTTCACAATGTTCTTCATTACAGCCATAATAACTTAATAATTAAGAACTAATCAGTAATTAGCAAACTAGCAAAGCACCCAGCCAACTGTACAACATAATCAAAAGAATAGCAGAGAACAAACCACAAATGCTGAAGCCCGCCACTCACAAGGCAGAATGTTAAGTGAATGAAAGGCATGAAACTGTTGGATAGTAGGTCCACAACAGGCAAACATAACGGAGCAAAAAATATATAGAAGAAAGCTGGACCACTCTACAGAAAATAATTGACAACTAAAAAAATTGAATATAAAATTGTATAACACAATAAAAAATGAAATTCCATAACCAACAGAGCAATATCCAATTGAAAAACAATATTCGGCTGCATAACACAGAGCAATATTTGGTTACATAACACAATCATTTCTAATATCACTCAAGGCTCAAGCTGAGGGCAACAAGTCCACTCAAACCTCAAGTCATATATCAACTGTATAACATAAATAATAAAAACTAACTGCACAAAACAATCAGCAGTCACTAGGTTCTTCATAATAGATAATATCAACAGTGGTTATAAGATATAAATTATATAAATGAGAATTTTCACACCATATATACTTAATGTTTGAGATGTTATATTCACCGAGTTATTCATGAATCTAATTTGATTTCCGTCAAAATCTAAGCCCATGATGTTATTTCTCACTACATTAAGCTTAGAGTCGTTTGTATCTATGACCAAAGCAGCAATATATGTTATAACAGACTTGATAAGTTAAGCTTAAGCTATAAGTTAGCCGTGTAGTATAATTGCCTTCTTCACCATACAACCAATCTTTAGTGCATACCAATGCTTCAACAATAGCATATTTCAAGCACTTTAATATTGGTTTAGAATTCTACCGCTATTGTTAAAGACACTTTTAGATGCCATAATATAGAGATTGGAATGCACAAAACATCATGAGCCATGCTCAAGACCTAAGGGAATCTGTACTAATTAACTTTTCAAAACTATAAAATATCGATCTAACTCATTATTCCTATCTAGCTTAGGTTCATCCAAATATATTTTAAGTTCCAACTTTCTTGGCATTAATGTTACCTCTATCTCAAAAGAGTCATAATACTATGCTGTGCCATGAGTTAATATATTATATGTTCAATCATAAATGAGTTTATGTTAAAGATCACATAATAGTCTGGACAGAAGAACAATAGAAAGGAAGCTATTATAAAATTTAAAGTGGAAAATTAGAACCTAAAGAAATTTTTATTTAATGATTTTTATTGATTGACTAGTTGAGAGAATCCTTTGTGAAGATTGAGATGTTTGAGATACAGTGCTTGATACTTGGTTATTTGTGGTTGAGTAATTTGAAAATAATGTGTATAACTTCTCTATAACTTTTGTAATTTCAGACGCATAATCAGCCACATATAGTTTCTTATAACACAATTCTAAAGAGTTAAATTTATACATTGGGTCAAGAGTTATAGCTATAGCTTGATCAATACTTCTCAAACTTGACGAATAGGCCAACAATCATCTTTTGATATACTCTTACCTAGGGGTGTCAATATTTGACACGACCCGAAAACCCGACCCGAACCCGACCCGAAAATTTCGGGTTAGGGTCAACCCTTTGACCCGAAATTGACCCGAAAGTGACCCGATTTTGACCCGAAAACCCGATTTTGACCCTCCAACCCGACTTTGACCCGATTTTGACTCGAAAAGAGGAGATTGACCCGTTTTTGACCCGAAAATTAGCAATTTTTTGGTTGAAAACGGGTCATTCGGGTCGGGTCGGGTTGACCCGGACCCGAAGCGGGTCGGGTTCGGGTCAAGGAAACCGACCCGTTTTTAAAAACGGGTCGGGTTCGGGTTGACCCGAATAGTGCCGGGTCAGTTTCGGGTTCGACCCGAACCCGACCCGTGACCCGAAATTGACACCCCTACTCTTACCTAGATTATATTTCATACTTTAATGTCACATATATAGCATAAACATAGGTAAAATAAAGATTTGTAGTTGGATACTTTGATCAAGAAAAGACACAAGTGATTTTATAGAAGGGTGCTAAACTTGCAGATGTTCACCATTTTCTCCTACTTAGAACTTAAAGGACAACACTTGTAGTTGGAATCATCCAACTCCAAATGCATGAAAGCACATTTGAAGTAAATTGCACTATCTATCATAACAAAAGTTGAATTCCATCATGTTGGAACCTCTTTCCTTAGGCCTCAGAAAACTTTGCCTGAAACATTAAATAAATTTTATTTTATTGATTAAGAGCTTTTAACATATTTAATGCTCTCACATACCTTCACAATGTAGAATCAATTTCCTTCAAACTTTTCTAAATAATAAGATTACCTACATATGCACAACATCTCATATGGAAGAATCCACCATTGCATTGAAGATCATTTTTTAAATTCAAATGATTTCGTAGAAAATCAACCGAAATTATATTTGCGGAAATATTGTACGTCTAGAGTAATATTGAAAAGCTTACTACATCCATTTAAGCAAAAACTATTGAAGTTTCTTAAACAAAGCAAACCCATCATGAGGGGGTGGTATGAAACCAAAATGTATAACCTTCTTCTGTAACTATCAATTATTGTCAATAAAATGTACAATCAAGCAAATTAAATCATGTGTTGATGGAAGTTCACAAATTAGAAGTTAAAGAAACCCGACTCTTACAACTAAATAGTAGAGCTTGTATTTGAATTTTTTTCCTTAATGAACATTTTCTTATAGTTATGTCGTGCAGTATTTTTAAATGCTAATTATAAATAAGGACGTAGGTAACGAAGTAATGCTCTAACACCGATCCATTCCACACACTAAAATGGTATATCATGCATAACTATACATGAAGTAAATAAGCTACAAAATTCGTGATAATCAAATTTATTTTCAACCATAAAAATAGATGCCATGAATTATTTTGAAGAATAAGTTGACCAATATCATCAGAGTCTATTTTCTTATAGTTTTGTAGGTGACATCTTAGATTTTTGTATCATTTTTATTATTACATAGGTAGGTTGCCCTATATTTCTTATATTTATAATGTTGTTTTCCATCATTTGCAAGTCGCAACAATTCAAAATATCCCCAGATAGTAGAGGCCAAACTACTTTTTCTTTTTTAAATTATTTCCTCATTTCTTAATGTAATAGTATCACCAATTTTTCCAGCATCCGTATTGTTATACTCATCACTATCAAATTCTACTTAATTATTAATAGGAATATTGTGCGCATTATGCTCATATGGATTATTTGTCACAACTATATTAGAATTCTCCATCTAAACATAAAATTGTTCATAAAAAAAAAAAGATATGAGAATCTCGATAATAGCAAAAACTGACATTATAGATATCTCAAATCTTCCATAAAATTTATTTCTAAATGTAGAACCATTCAACCATTTTTTTTTTGGAAACTCACAGAGGGGCCAACGCGTTAATTAATGACAAAAATTACACAGTTCTTAAAGGAAACAAAAGCTTACTAATGTTTATACAAGCTACAAAATTCAAAAGAAAAAAAAAAGCTAAAATCTTGAGTTTCCATATAAGCAAAAGTACACAGAAATCTAGATGCATTCTACGGTGCACAAGAATGAGCACCCAAAAAAGGAGAAGACCACAAAAGACTCTAATCCAGCTCCAACTCCAGCTAATAAATAGCAAAAATACCTGCACTGAAAAGAACTTATACAAAAGAGTGAAATAATTATACTGCAACCCAACATCCACCGAATACACTAGGAAAGCATAGCCCATAAAATACCAAAGATGGTTACCAGCCAAATTAACAATCCAAATAAAATAAGTCCAAATGCAACCATAAGCTAGATTCCTGGTATCATCAGAACCAATAAAGATATATAAAATCCCAAAAGGATTGGAAAGGTAAGCAGGAATAAGATAAAACCACCAGCAAATGATACAGGTACAGCGGGTTAAAAAACATTCAATACAACCAATAACAACTATCAAACTGGGCCAAATAATCGAGCTAGACAAACAACCACAGCAGAGAAAACCCACCCCAAAATAAAGCCAAAACCCAAGCAGAATCTCAACAACAAGGCCCCAATCCAACTAAAAAAGAAGGCCAAAATAAGGAGTCACTCTATGGAAAAGAGAAGCCAATAGATCCATCACTGTAGAAAAACCTGAACCAACTACCAGCAAAACCCAGAAATGAAAACCACTTGATTTAGCAAGAAAAGAGATGAAAAAAAGGCTAACAACAGATATTTCTAATATAAGGAGTATCAATCTCATCCTGAAAAATAATACCTCTTAATTGCACAGGAATGTTATTAGCATAGTAATCCTTAAAATTGAGACATATTGCAACCCTAGTTGGCCAACCAAAAAGCACAAAAATTAGCCTCCCTATAAACATGAGAGAAGGTAGCAGTAGTTAAACTTAATAAGTGCTTTATCTCCCTAACCAAATTGGAGAGATTCTCATTACTCTCCGACTCAAGCATACCATTAAAAAATCAAATATTATAAAGGGAGTCCCCCCAATGATAAAAGTGAAAATTTGCAAAGAAATACACAGTTTAATGCCATATAGAATGCCATAAAGCTCAGCACTAGTCTTATCCCATAAGGATAACGGGCCAGCAAACACAGTAATAGTATTCCCAAGGTAATCTCTAAGGATCCCACCACAACCAGCAACATTGTCATTAGAAATGCCCTTCACATTCAACTTGAAGGAATTAGAGGGAGGCTTAATCCAATAAACCAATCTAGAACCAGCCGGATAACAAAGTCCATCGAGCCTAACGCCAAGATCATCAGCCACAAAGGAAAAATACTTAAATTTTTTACCAAAAGAAGGTTGACAGAGATTAGCTTCATGATTTTATCTTTCACATTATTAATAACTCTATTATGATTCATACTGACACCATTAAAATAAGAATTGTTCCTTTCTAACCATAAAAACTAGAGAACCAAAGAAGGAATCATATTCCTAATATGTCCTTTGGTTATAACAAACCAAAACCCCAAAAAAGCAAAAATGGAAATATTAGTATGAAAATAATTGAGCTTAAAGACATCATCAAATAAAATCCAAGTTTTAACAGCAACAAGGCCAAACAAAAAAAAAACATGATGCAAATTCTCCACATGGTAACAACACTGACATTTGAAAGGAAAAATGAGCCCTCTTTTTTTTTTTTTTTTTTTTTTTAATTATCCTCAATAGGGAGGAACTTATGCAAGAGCCTCCACATAAAAATGAGATAGAGGAAGGGATGGTTTTGTGCCAAATAAGCAAGAAAATAAAGGAACACTCCTGCTTGGATTGAAAAACATTCCAAGCATTCTTGAGTCTAAATTTACCATCTTTGGACAAGTAACATAACAGCTGGTTATCAAAATTGACATTCAGGGGAGTATTCAAAATAAGGTTAAAAATGAGCACATGGATGACATTAATAAGTTTATCATAATCCCAATGATTGTCAATAATAAAAGCGCTCACCTTATCCGACCAAATAGAAAAGGAATTGGTAATAGAATCAATAGAATGTTGGCCCAACCAATGATCCTGCCAAAAAAACATATCACCACGACCAATATTCCAAGAGAGATGCGGTTCAATCTTCCACTTGACCTTACAGAGTCTATTCCAAACATTGGAATCACCTTATTTGAAAGAACAAACAGAAGGATGTTTACCAGCACAATACTTAGCCAACATAAACTTAGCCCAAAAACTTTTGTTAGCACGTAAAGTATATCACAATTTGAAAGAGAAGGCATAGGCAAGGTCCCACATGCTTTTACAACCTAAAGCACCCTATTTTAACACCCCAATACATTTATCCCAAGAAGCCCAAGTAATTTTGGTATTGGCATTGGCCCCTTTACAGAAAACTTATTAATAATTTTATCAATCCTATTATAAACCATCTTAGTAGGCTAAAGGGTTTGGAAACCATAAACCGGAAGGGAACAAAGAACATTACAAATAAGCCTAATTTTGTCATCAAAACTCAAAAAAATTAGAATCCCAAGACAAAAGTTTATTCTGAATGGAAGAAATTAAATCATCAAACAAGAATGACTTCTTATGACCTTTAAAAAGAGGAACTCCAAGGTATTTAATATGCAAGTAAGAATGCATGAAACTAGAAAGAGTTTTGATAGCCACAATACAAGCATTGGACATCTTAACAGGAACAATAAAATAACATTTAGTTTTGTTTAATGAAAGCCCACTCCATTCTCAAAGTAAGTAAAAAATCTAATAGTTTATTAATTCGATTTAAAGGGTCATTGAAAAAAAATGATAAAATCATCAGCAAAACACAAATGACATATATAGAACCCACCCAATGTTTTAAAATAGAGATTAGGGTTAAGCTGAAAAAGATTGGCCAAATCTCTTGAGAAATAGTCCACCGCAATAATAAATAGAGCAGGGGATAATGGGTCACCCTGCATGAGGCCATGAGAGGACTTAAAATAACCTTTACTCTTGCCATTAATAAATATAGAAAAAACACAACTTTCAATGCAATTTATAATAAGATTGTTGCAACCCATTACCCCAAGCTTAAGATTTTGATGATGACAAAAAATAATTGTCTTGAGATTCATTGAATATTATCTGCTATTGTCCGTGAGTACTAACATTTCAGGAAGATCAAAAGCTACTCAGGACTATTGGAAGACTCAAGGATGGGTAGATTAGGAGTAAGAGTATGCAATGTATTTTCTTTTTTATTTCACTTTTATTTTCTTGAGTCTGGCCACAAAATGCATAAAAGCTCGAGCAACTATGCACACACACAAGGGGAGAGGTTTTAAATGTAGAATGTAATATAATTTCTTCTCTGGAGATCGTACTGTACGATGTTAATTCGTACCGTACGATCAGAGGGTTGTAGTACGATTCTGTGAATAGATCGTATCGTACGAAATTTTATTGTACTGTACGATATGTTCAAATCCAAAACCCTAGCTGTTGTTTAACTTAAGTAAGAAATTTTCTGCCGTTCGTACAGTACGAACGTGTTCGTACTGTACAATTATTTTTTAAATATTTACTTAACTTAACCCGTGATTAGTGCAAGAAATCTGGGCTTAATTATAATTTGAACATCGTACTGTACGAACCCATTCATACGATGAACAGAGACCAATTATAATCATCCCGGACGATTAGTTGTTTTTTGTCTCATCGTGTGTACATCGTACCATACGATGAACATAGACGATGTTTGATCGTCCCTACTATCGTCTTGTACGAACTGTGTTGTCATGGATCGTACTGTACGATTTTGTATCGTACTGTACGAACATTTTTGAACTGTTTATACAACTTCGTATCAGGATGAAGTCTATTTATGGAGATCGTACTGTACGATTGTAGAACCGTACTGTACGCTAGTAACAGCTACTTTGAGATTTTCAGGGTTTTTGGAGCCCGTTTTATGTATCAAAAAAGTAATTTTTTCAGAGAGTGTATGAGAGAGGAGAATATGGTTAGAGAGGGATTCCAAGGGAGAGAGCTCTAGAGAAGTTCTTTAGGGTTGAGAGAGGAAGGAGAAGGTGAGTAGTGTGAGGGAGAAGAGGTGTGAGGGAGATCACACGGTTGCTCCGAACTTGCTGCATCTTGCTCCTCCTGTGGCCCTAGAAGAATTTGAGGGAGGATCTCCAAGGGAAAGGCTCGTCTACATCCGTGACCTTGAGGTACTCTGTCTTCTCCAGAAGGGAGAAAAATGAGAAGGTTCTCTGTCGTCGCCAGGAGGGTGAAAATAGAGTTTGGCACTCCGCCACGCCGAGTTGGTGAAAGGGAGGTTTGTAAAGGCTTCTCCGCCCTGTCGAGAGGGGCAAAAGGAGAACTATAGTTGGTAGTGAAAATCTAGGAGCGGAGGACTCCTGGGAGTGGACGTAGGTCATATTTTGATCGAACCACTATAAAAATCTTGGTGTGTTTTTTCCTTACTGCTTTTTTATTATTACGTGCCTTTTTAATTTCAAAATATTTGCCTTGGAAAATAAAAAAAAAAGGTTGTTTAATTTTTCATATTAAAATTCTAAAAATAACGAAAAGATTTAGAACTCATGCTTAGGTTTTAATTACTTTCAAAAGTTTTCACAATTCACCCCCCTTTT